>NC_141836.1:14642457-14889957 GCF_982586985.1 Callionymus lyra | reverse complement strand
TGCTCTGCCATGTTTATCTGTTTGTTTTGGCGTCTATATAAAGAACGCAAACTTCCTTTTCGAAGTCACAGTCGCAGGTCTGTGGGAAACCACTAGTTTGCTCAACTTCCTGACTGAATATTTCCACCTTCCACACGTCGCATGAAGAGGTTCATGGTTTCTTTTTGTCTTCCTTTTTTTCAGATCATTCAAGCGACGGGATGATCTGGAACTGACCGTCGAGCTAATGGTAAGATGTGTTTCGTGTCTCCTTGAACGTCTTCTCTGCATCTTCAGCTCAGTTGTTTATTCCTGCATTTTATGTCAGGCCTGAAAGTATTGATCCATTTATTTTTGTTGCTTCGTATAAATGACAATCGACTTGATGCGAAGGCACCAGACGAGACAGATTCACGATTTATAGTTTAAAAAAAAATCTTTACATGTTTGACTCATAATATCTCTAGCAACTCAAGTATTTATTTCCACATGATGACAAGTAGTAGTAAAGAAAATATCAATACACTCAAATATAGTTAGTTTTTTTTCTTCACAAAACGGTTACGATATCAAACAGCTGTAGAAAAAATCTATGATCTCCTTTTTTGGCTTTCAGATCATGTTTCAATTTTTTTTAATGGTTATTTTATGGAATATATTTAAATAATGTGTGTTAAAATTAAATAATTGTATTTATAATAAAACAAAATAATTAACATACAATGCAATACTCACTGCATGTTTCTCTTGCAATTGAACCTGTGGCCGCTAGATGGCAGCATATGTCCTTAAGGAGAAATAAAATCCTGCGAGATCGCGGATGTGACTGAGGATGAGAAGATACATTTGTCTCCGTGAGCTTGTAAAGCTGATGTTTGGGCATGTTTTCGTTTCAAAACAAATATAAGTAGCTATCTCCAGAGTCAAGTACTCGGGCAATATTACAAATATATCCTTGCTTCTACAGCCTACTATCATGCAAGGGTTGCCTGTGTAACTCTAGTATGTGATTGCCCTCTAGTGGCTGGTGTTGGTCTTCAAAGTGAGGCAAACAGAATAATGGAAATAATACTTAAATACATGAATGAAAAAATAGATATTATTATTTTATGAAATTACTTTAAGGTGTGTGTGTGGACCGAAAACCAAACTACAAAAGAAGCGCACAACAGAGTTATAGGTGCAAAGAAACAATAGACAAAATGTAACAAAACAATGTTATTGAATAAACAAAACATTTACTTTGACTGTGAAAGTTTTGCTTTGTGTTTTTTAGAGGTTTCATTTGACTTAATTTCTCATAGTTGTGTCCTCTCTCTCTGTTGTCGACCAGCATGTCAACTTGTTCCTGAGTCAGAGATGCATGCTCCCCTTATCGGACCCTCTCATCACCCCCTGACCTCGTCTGAACCTCCATCAATCTCACCAGCGTTGATATGTGTGACCTGTTGATGTGGAGGCTGACCTGTTTGATATAAGTGGGGGGGGGTCAGCAGATGATGCAAAATGAGGAGGCGAGCCAAAAGGAGCAGGACAAGGTAGACGAGGGGGGGTCTCAGTCAGAGCAACTCTCTTTCGGTAGGATCGGACTAAATGCCAGGGAGAGTTTCACGGTTCTGGGTCAGGGGCTCAGACAGCTGTTCCGGCCGCTCCGCCGGCCTCGCTCTCGGTCCAACCTCGGCTCCTCATCTTCCTCCTCGTGTTCCTCTCTAGTGTCAGCAGGCGGCGTCCTGCCCTCGGCCAATGAGGAGAACTGTAGAGGCGACGCTGCCGGGTTCAACTCCGTGGCTCCCTCGGCCAAGGGCATGAGGCGCGGGACGAGCCTGCAGAGCCGGCGAAGCAAGGGGTCGGGATCAGGGAGCGGGGACCGGGATCCGCTGCTGCGAGGAAGTCCTCAAGCGCTGCACCGGCGCTACACCCACGACCCGCAGCAGCATGTCAGCCGCCGGCGCTCGTCGTCCACCACCGAGACCTCGCCCAGCAGCCCCGCCCCGGGACACACCGGCGGGGAGGTGGGGCTGTCGTCGGGGTACCAGTCCACGGAGGAGACGGACAGAGTGAGTCTCAGTTTATTAATTTATTAATGACGAAGAAAAGTCAAAATCAATCCTGAAGTTTGGGTTAACTATTATACTAACATTTTTTAATTTAATTTAAAAGGCTATGAATTAAAAAATATTGAATTTAGAACATTTATTTTTGAATTATTGGAATTAAAATGTCAAACTGTATTTGTAAAAAGATAAATGATACATTTTTGTTATTTTGTTTCAATTTTTTTTTAAATTAAATTAAAGAACAAACGATAACAAATGCAACCTTTTAATATACTAATTATTGAATGCAATTATTCAATGATATCAAATTTAACTTTTTTGTATCGACAAATTTAATTCAGTTATTACATTTTTTTTTATTTTAAAGCTTAAAAATATGACATTACAATCAAAAATGTCAAATTTTAATTCCAATAATTCAATATTCTGATGGCGCCAATCAACATTGATAAGAATAACCGTTTACCTTGGACGGTGATGGTCCTTCCCTAAAGAAAGTTTGTTCCGTAAATAAAATGGTTTATGATTTAAAGATACAAAAACTCAAAAACCCTGGACATTTGAAGGATTTTTTTATACATTTCCCACAGACAGGCCCCCCCACCGAAAGGGAGCAGAAGTTATGGTCACTGTGTATGGTACAAATCAGAAACACAAACAGCAGTTGTAGGCCTGTATTTATTCTTTTTAAAATAAGTGAATCAAACATGCATTATTACAACAGTTGGCTTTAAGCTGAGTAACTGTCTTGCTGTCGATTATATTTGAAAAAATAAATATCCAAAGACAATAGGAATAATGCCGAAATAAACAGAAAAGGAAATGTATAGTTCTGTTATTTCTGTTATGACACAATATGGCCCATATAATAACCCGAAAAATCAAATGCCAACAGCAGGGATCCAACCCTCACTCCCTCATAGCTGCTCTCCAATGTAAATCAAATATGTGAAGTTGCAGTTCCTCCATTCAACCACCAGAGGTCAGTTGCGTCCCAACTTGCCTCTCGGACTCGTGGTTCACGCTGAGGTTGTGTTTGCATTATGAGCTCATGTTTGTAGGAATAAAGGATCCACATCCTGACTTTAATTAAATCCACCTTCAACCGGTGTGCGTGAGGCTAAGCGGTAGCGGGGTGTTAACCCGATCCCGTCCCAGATCTCGGGGCGCGCCCGTGCTTGGAAATGTCACTGGGTTCATCCACACGGTCGCCCCTGGTTACCCTGAAACTTGTAGTAGTAGTGTGCCCCCGATTGGGTCGCCATGGTTACCGCGTGGGTGACCTTGGAGGTGTTAGGGTATCTCGTCCGGATTTTTTGTGGGTGCGTCTGGTGCACCTCTCTTCCTCCTTCATTACTTCCCCTCCTGTGTTTGTCTCCCCCTTCCTCCCTCTCTCTTATCCCCCCTTTTTCCCTGGAGGAAAATCGGTACAGACAGTCAGCTGGTCCCTCCTCCTCCGCCACTCCTGTCTCCCCCCTCCTCCCAGTCTCCCCACCCCGTCGGCTCTTCCGACAGGAAAGGAAGCTTTCCTTGTCCAAGATAAGTGGGAAGCTCAGGACCGCGTGTGAAAGTAGTTTTTAGCGCCGCTCATCGGAGGAGGATGCGGAGCTCACGCCGTGAGATCTGCTTTGCGGCGCGACATCAGCCTCGTGGTCCGAGCATCTCCTGCGAGCGAGCGTGACGACGGAGGGTTCTCTCTCTCGGGGGGGATCAAGCGTTGACTCTCTTCAGAACTCCTGTGAGCATAGCTGGCAGAAATGTGTGGCTGTTTGAAGAGGCGGGCAGCGTATGTGCTGTCGATATGTTTGCATGTGCGAGTGTGTGTTTGGAGAGAGGGAACTATGTGAGGCTGTGTACTTTGGATAGATATCAGCAGAGGGGACTCAAAACTGGGGGTCCGGCCGTGGGTCCCTCAGTGAGGGAGTCAGGATGGTGCAGCGCTTCAGTCTCCGTAGACAGAACTCAAAGGTAAGCAACTTTCTTCTCAAAGCCCCAAATATATGACACTTTTGAGTTGTTTTTTAGCACGAAAAATACTTTTTTTTTCTGTTGACTGTACTCTGTATCTGACTCTTGTTAAACAGTAACTCAGCTTTACGTCCAGTTGCGGCAGCGGTTCCACCTTTATATTGAGTAGAAACATCTTTATTTACTTTTGGATAAGGGTTGAAACAGGATCCATTTAATGCACTCACTGACTTCTAGTACTGTATATAAGTTAGCAGGAGGTCGTGGTTATGTAACTTTGAATTATCTTTTTTTTTAATTAATGTTAGTTTGTGTTGTGCTATAAGACGTGTTTAAAGACGTTGTAAAAGCAGTCCTGCCTCTGTTAGGTCGTAGTTCTGCCAAGATTTGTGAGTTACAGCGTAATCCAGACCTGGACAAAGTGCGACCCGGGGTCTACATGAGCCCCTTTGACTGTATTTACGCAGCCCTCATGAGGTCAGTGGGAAAATATAAAATTGATCATGTATTTGAATCTCTTAATTGATCTGTTCTGGCGCTTAAAGTGGTTAAATACACAATGTAACAAGTGGGTTTTGGCTGCAGTTTCTTAGAACCTGTGCTGCTACGTGTACTTTTCCAAATCAGAAAAAGGGTCTTGTTGTTCTTCCTAGTTACTTCAAAAAGTATCTCAGTACTTTATATTTAGCCCTGTTTGGGACCCCCTGCTGTTAACCCTTGTGTTGTCTCAGGTTCAAGGTGAACGACCTCCACCACGGCATGTTTAGTTCTAGAAGCCAGGGAGGTCGTTCAACTTGAACCAGAGACAACACAAGGGATACCACAAACACATTTTTTTTCGGGCCTCCGGGTCACCTTGACCCTGAGACAACACAAGGTTTAAGCATTTTAGTTTCACAACGTTGTTTACAAGAATGTTGTGAAAATTCTACTACATGATTCATTACTGTTGAAAATCAAGTGAATTATTACAGATTTTTTCATTTTTAATTATAAATAATTACAAAATGTTATATAGTGCGGCTTTAATTTAAATGTTGTCGTCAACTATAATTGTGATAAAATGTAAATAAAAATGAAATAACCTTTTAATACTTATTTCTATAGATTTAATTTTTCTATTTCTTGTTTTGTTTTAACATCATCTTAAACTTTTTCTTTTCCTTAATCCTTTCTTTCCTTTTATCCCAATCACATCAGTCACGGTATCCAACGTGGCCCCTTTAGAATCGAATTGCCCAATTTCAAATGTTTTGTCTTTAAATCTCTAAGTTTGTAATATTCATTCTGCCAATAAACAACATTTGCACATGGATTTTTTTTTTATTTTTACATGTATTTGATCCACGTTGAGGAATATTTAAAGAAGCTTCAACCACATTTTGCACATCATTCATTTATCTGAATGTTGATTTTTGAAGTTTTCAAGTATGGATGGATGGATGATGAACGGATGGATGGATGATAAATGGATGGATGGATAGATGATAAATGGATGGATGGATGGATAGATGATAAATGGATGGATGGATGGATGGATAGATGATAAATGGATGGATGGATAGATGATAAATGGATGGATGGATAGATAGACTTTATTAATCCCTCTGGAGATCTCCTTCTGTAAATTGGGGTTTCCAGTTCACAGCAGACAATAGATTAATAAAAACAAGAACAAAGTGCAATAAAAAGAACAAATGCTAGGGGTGACAAAATGCAAATATAAAGAAACTAGATCAAAGGAAATAACACAAAGAAAAGGATACAAAAAAAGGATGCTCTAAATGTTGATTTAGTTATTAGTTAATGTAAATTACAAAACTTAACTTAATGAGTAACGTTATCCAAGTAAAACTATTTTAATCAGGTCTGGGATCAGATCTGTAGAATCACAGACACAAAAGCTACACTGTAGCTCATTATCTAGCGAGCAGATTAGAGCGTGTTCGACCTGAGAGACAGAACACTTGTCAGGTGCAGCAGTGTTGCGTTCACACAGAGTTGAGATGAAACAGAAACTGTGGCTGCGGGCTAGACCAGGTTTTTTTTGTGTGTGTGTGTGTGTGTGTGTGCGCTCGAGGTGGAATTTGTGTTTGTCTTTTTTCTGAGCGAGTGCTACAGGGTTCGTTTTGCTTGTGATCCTGAACCTGGTTTTTCTCTGGAGAGCTGGGAAATACTTCAACGAGCCTCCGGCTGTTTGACCTGTTGGATCTTTCTGTCGGTTGTTTCTTTTGTGAGCCCGGAGCGACTTGTTTTGTCTGAAACAAAACTACTCGATGTGTTTGTTATACTTGGAGAGAATTACCTTTTTATTATTATATTTTAAGCTGTTTTTAGTTAGTTTTCCATTGTTACAACATCAACATGCAGAAAGAGAGTTGCTTTTGACGTGTTTTATGTCCAATAATATTTGAATTCGAAGAAGTTTTATTGTGTCCTGACTCGCCAAAGATACATTTTCAATCCCTCTTTAGAACTTCCTACACTGTGAAACTCGTGGCTGAAACACTGTTTAATCCGGAACCGTTTTTTCCTTAATGACTTGACAGGCTCGAGTTACTTTGAGTATCACATGTCGTGTTTGCGTTGACGCACAAACAATCAGGTCTTTTTAAAAAAAAAAGCGCCGCTGCCTTCCAGCTCTGTGTGCAGTCCAAGCGAGAAAAACAAATCAAACCCGATGGTTTCGATTGACTCTCGGCAGGACGGGAAGAGACGGCGGATGTCAGAACGTTTGCTCTCGGTGATGTCATCCTTCGCCTGCTGTTTGCCGAGCGCAGGAAACGACTTGTCACTCCGGCTCCATGTGTGTGCGGGTGATTGTGGTTTTGTGTGTTGAAGATAAGTTTTAATCCAATCCCAGCTGTGCAAATGTTTTCTCAAGAGTCACATTTGAATCTGCTCTCCCTCGACCTGAGACTCCACAGATCCATAAGTGGTTAGATATTGATTAGATATTGAAACACAATGGTCAGAAGTAAGAATCCACCATCTTTTATTTATTTTTGTCTGAAGATTCTGTTCATATTTCATCGTATACATCTATCTTTTATTCTTCCTTCATGTCTGGTTGTCTTTCCCAAACACTACCTTTTTTCCCCCTCCTCTCTGTCCATTGACTAGACGGTTTGCCCACGGTTGCGTCACCATGGTAACGCTGTGATTTTTGAAATAGGGCCAGGTCTATTTCAATCAGCCGACGGCTCGCGGGTCCATTATCTGATCCTGCACATTCGTTCAGTCGCCTGGTCCATAGTTCTGATCGCTTCCAATCTCACTTAGCTGCGTCTTTTTTCAGGTGATTTTGTCCTCTGCATAGTCCATCTAGTCTTTTTCTCACCCAACCCCGATTGTCTTGTCCTTACCTGTTTTGTCCTAGCTTGTCTTGTCATAACTTGTCTTGTCCTCACCTATTTTGCCCTAGCTTGCCCTGTCCTAACTTGTTTTGTCTTAGCTTGTTTTGTCCTAGCTTGTCTTGTCCTAACCTCTTTTGTCCTAACTTGTCTTATCCTCACCTCTTTTGTCGTAGCTTGCCCTGTGCTAACCTGTTTTGTCCTAGCTTGTCTTGTCCTAACTTGTTTTGTCTTAGCTTGTCTTGTCCTAACTTGTTTTGTCTTAACTTGTTTTGTCTTAGCTTTTCTTGTCCTAACTTGTTTTGTCTTAGCTTGTTTTGTCCTAGCTTGTCTTGTCCTAACTTGTTTTTTCTTAGCTTGTCTTGTCCTAACTTGTTTTGTCTTAGCTTGTCTTGTCCTAACTTGTTTTGTCTTAGCTTGTCTTGTCCAAACTTGTTTTGTCCTAGCTTGTCTTGTCCTAACTTGTTTTGTCTTAGCTTGTCTTGTCCTAACTTGTTTTGTCTTAGCTTGTTTTGTCCTAGCTTGTCTTGTCCTAACTTGTTTTGTCTTAGCTTGTCTTGTCCTAACTTGTTTTGTCTTAGCTTGTCTTGTCCTAACTTGTTTTGTCTTAACTTGTTTTGTCTTAGCTTTTCTTGTCCTAACTTGTTTTGTCTTAGCTTGTTTTGTCTTAGCTTGTCTTGTCCTAACTTGTCTTGTCCTAACTTGTCTTGTCCTAACTTGTTTTGTCTTAGCTTGTCTTGTCCTAACTTGTTTTGTCTTAGCTTGTTTTGTCCTAGCTTGTCTTGTCCTAACTTGTTTTTTCTTAGCTTGTCTTGTCCGAACTTGTTTTGTCTTAGCTTGTCTTGTCCTAACTTGTTTTGTCTTAGCTTGTCTTGTCCTAACTTGTTTTGTCTTAGCTTGTCTTGTCCTAGCTTGACTTGTCCTAACCTCTTTTGTCCTAGCTTGCCCTGTGCTAACCTCTTTGGTCTTAGCTTGTCTTGTCCTAACTTCTCTTGTCCTAGCCTGTTTTGTCCTCTACTATCTTGTCTAAGTTGGTGTTTTCCTAGCTCGCCTGACCCTGGTCTACTCTGGCACTAACACATATTTGGCTAGTCTGTCTTTTCTTGAACCTTCTTTATTGTCCAAACCTCTTATTAATAGATCTCGTCCTGTCACAGTCCTTCACATTCTGTTATTGATTTTGTCTTTTCTAATTTCTTATTTCACATACAAATGCATTCGCTGCCATTTTTATGCCGTATTGTTTGGCGACATCCTGTAACCCAGTGGTCCCCAACCTTTTTACGACTCAGGGCCCACTTTTAAGTCTCAAAAACCTCTGCGCTCTCCAGACCTCAGACCCAATAAATACGAAGGCATTATAATGCGTCCTCAGAGCATTTTTTTTTATTGAAGATTGAACATAAATAACTGAAATCAATAAAGGAGAAACATATTGGAAGCTCCAAATTCAATAACACAGCATCTGTAAAATGTTGCAATACCTTCAGTATTAGACACACACACACACACACTCGCACACATACACACACAGACACACAAAAGCAATATAATGAAAAGAATATTTGAAAATGTTTAATATCCTTTTAAACTTAAGTTTTAACATTTAAAAATATTATTGTGTGTATTTTTATTTTTATATAATTTGGAAAAGATTTTGAAGCCCACTTGCAACACCACAGGTCGGGAATCACTGCTGTAACCAAACCGTATTTGTCCGTCGGACATCTGGTTTTTCAGGTGTTCTCCCTTGTAAATTTTCTGTTGTTAATGTTTTCAGTAAAACTGTAAAGTTTAAATAAGTGAGTCCAGTAGCACTTGCAGATGATCTAACATCGTCTCACCAGTGTTTGTCCTCAGAAGTGGAACTTCTGCTAAGTAGGTGTTTTCTCCACCGCGGTTGATGCGATTTCCACTTCAAACACTGAATGAACGACAGACAGCAGCCTCCAGGAACGATACTCCTCTTTTTCTGCCCCGCTTCCTTCTGGGCTTCATCTCCTCCGCCCAAATGTTTGTTTGCTTTGAAGTCATCGCTTAATGAGGACGATGAGTATTCATGAGGCCGACGCCCTCGTTCATTTGTTTGGATCACTCTCATTGACCATCACGTGTGTGTGTGTGTGTGTGTGTGTGAGCTGAGTAACTGTAGGAATGCGAGGGTGTAAATGGAGTAATGATGATGCTGCAGGCCGAGAGGATTTCTCCTTTATCTCCATCTGAACCCGTTTGCTCTCGGATTTTTGAAAGCTATTAATAGACACTCGTTCAAGTTCACTTCTCAAGGACGCTGAAAACTTTCAATGCATTAGTGATAGATGAAGTGTTTGTCTGGAGTGCACCACGTCCACGTTTGTCATCTTCACCCGGCCGATCATGTGAGTTTATCCAGCACATGTCAGCAGTCAAAGCCACCACAGGTCATCCTTTGTGTGTTATTTTTGGGCTGCAGCTGGTCCTTCCTCTTGCGACGAGTGTGTGTCAGCACATCAGTGCAGGGCATGCACGTGTGTCGCTGTTGTTTTCTCAGCCGTGTCAGCGTCGCCACACAAGCGGTCACTGCTGAGGATGTCGTGGTCAACCTTGACCCACATGTTTCTCACAGTCATTCCTGTCAGTTTCCAAAAACATCTCCGGCGTTAAGTACCGCTCTGAAATGTGATCCTCGGGGGGGGGGGGGTTTTGATTTGAACTATTTAAAAAAAGGCTATCGCTCTTTCTGAGAGTGTTAAAACCAAGCCGTGAGACGAGCGTTTCTGCCACTCCCTGCTCCTGCTGTATCATTTGTGAAACCCATGAATTATGGATATGACTAGATCACCTCCTCTGGTGCTCTACTGACCCACTTGCAGCTCACGTCCACATATTCTCTTTCCCCAAAGTCATTATATCAGACACCGGATTATATTCAGTTTAACTACACGTTTGTTGGATTATCTTTCGGCTTCTCCCTTCAGACCTCTTGTTAAGTTTAAGTGTGTAAATATAAATATATGAAGATTTTATTATAAAGTGTGGAAAATTATTAGTATTTCTACATCAAGATAAAAAAAACAACAACATTTTGACTATTAAATTTAAATGAAAGCCCGAAGTCATTTTACCCCCAAACATCACTGTATTTAATATGTATTTTATATTATGGCTCCCTCTAGTGGACACATTGTGTTTATTAAGATGTGATCCGCAACCTCTTCTCTACCGTCTTTTTTTGCATTATTTTTACACTAACCATCAGATTAAACTATAATAAAAAAAAATATATAAAAGAGAAACGATTGTTGCATGAAAAGTATATCTTACCATAACGCTGAATCAGTAGGAGCCCTGGGCGTTTTTGATTCATTTTTTAATTTTAATATCTTGAGCAAAAAAAGTGTCGCACTGCTTTACTAACCTTGACCATTAGTTTTCAAATCAGTATAATTTGTAAAATATAATATGAAAGGAGGATACTTTCTTTCAAAAATAGGGATATTTGGTGTATTTTTAGTTTATATTACTATACGATAACCAGAATTTTAGCTAAAATGGTGCAAAAGATTTGCTACATTTCATGCTTAAGCAGGCAGATAAAGAGTTAAAAAAAACTTTGCAATGTACACTTTATTAAACTTTGGAATCACAAACAATTGTGTAAATCCTCTCTAAGCGTAGCATTAACCGTTTTAACGGTTAATCTAAGAATAAGTATGGTTTTAAAAAGCAGGATATAAGGGGTTGCTACAGTTCAACTGTTTTTTATATCAACAGGAAGTTCTTTTGTGGTGCTTTCCTACATAAGTAAGTCCCTCTTGTCCCTTTTATAAATTCCCCAAAAAGTGTCAGTCGAGGTCAAGTAGGAGTCATGCTGTGGGGACGGCGAGTGAGCCAACATCAATAATCTGTTTGAGCCAGAAATCTGTGACTTCTTTATGTTTCCTCCTCATGACTCGACTGCCATCCCATCAGGGCGGCTGGTACTATTGTGACGCTTCCCAACACAAGTTTGGGCGACTGCCCTCGCCGTTCGTGTTGCATAACTGAGATGAATGAAGTATAAACAGACCTTACATGAAAACATTGTTTTCTTCTCACGTACCAACTTTGTTTTTTGCCTTGATACGATTCTGTTCCCACACAACACATTGTGTTTTCGTAAAAAACCAACATCCACTCGCTTCAAACCATGTCTTTGCTTTATTTTTGTTGATATTTTAAACAAAGCCGCAACGTTTTTGTCTCACTTAGTGATAAGTTGATGCCCCTAGGCCACGTCCGTCATAATTGTGTTTGCAATGAAAAGTTGTCGAGAGGTTTATGTAACCGCTAACTGGCCTGTTGGTTCTGCGGCAGCTCAGCGAGAGCCCGATCGGGACAGGGGGGGACTTCTCTTTCTGTGGGGGGACCATTGTTCGGTCGGGTCCTGCGCCCCTCAAGTCATGGTTGTCTCCTCTCACAGACCGGAATTATCTCCGCTGCACAAAGCGCTCTCTCTTCTGCTTTTACGTAACGGCCTCGCACAAACCCCATAACACATCAGTTTTGGATTACACGGGTGACACTTAGGGACTGTAAAATGTTGGTTCTGGCAGTTTGTGACTTTTAGGGATCACAAGACTTGATATATACATGTGGAGAAATGGCAGAGAAACCCACAAACATCAAGTTGTAAACAAACAAAACAAAAATGAAACACATCAATTAGTTGAACCTTTTAAAAATATGATTTATCTATACAACAGGTTTATAAATATACAAACAAAGTGCCTTGATCTCAATGTGCAGGAAATGTCTAACATCCCAGTCCCATGTCCTAAATCTTAAGGGACCGTTAAATCATGTGACGGATATAAATACACAAGTCTTTGTAGCTCTCAGGAAGGCAATATGTTTTGTCATCAGGCCACATGGGAAACTGGAGGTCACATGTACTCGGACATGTGTTTGAACTTTGTGGTATATGAGCAAAACCAGCTGTGCAGACCACCATTATTAACACCAAAATGATTATTGACACAAAAATGAACTAGAATAACCATTCGAGATACACAATAGTTTTACGAGGGACTTACTTTTTTCAAACTTTTTTAAATTCAGTTTTTAATTCATCAAACATCTCTACTGAAAGTCGTCAACAGTAAATCGAGTGTGTACATAAAAGGTACAATTGAAAATGAATAACATTAAAAAATAGTACGATTTAGAAAACAATGTGGTTTAAGGACAAATGGATAAATAATATAATAATAATAATATAAGAATTAACATAAATGGGTTTTCGATTAAAAAGCAAAACAAATATCTGTAACGGACTCAAAATAATACTCTATAATTGATGATCAAGGCTCTTATTAACGGACAAAAAAAGCACATAAATCTGATTATTAATTATCAGTCCATTGATGGAGCTTTCATTAAAGTCATCATTTCAACCGGTTCAACATCTCTGCAAATAAAAAAACCCCCTCAGATTTCTTTAAAGTGTTTTGCCGCAGCTTTGTCACTCCTATTTTTCTAAATCTCCGGGAATGATTTGGCAAAGTGTGGAGCGTCTGGCCTCCGCTCAGCGACAGCTCTGTCTTCAGAATGACAATGAGCATTATGGTATCAGGAGAGGAGTGTCGCCTCTGACCACTGGCTGAGAGCACCGCTCCAAACACATTATTCTCTGTCTTCAAGTGCGAGATTGTCTACAGATTACATTTGTTTTTGTCGCTAGAAGCTCTATTGTTCGCCGCGGGTTATCACGGCAGCTCCCTCCTGTTTATATACGTCCAATAAAGGAGTTGTTTTGCATTTGAACAAGAGTTTGAAACTGCATTTATAGTTGTGTTTACTGTGGCTGAAATAAAATCCCTGAATTTCTTTGTTCTGCGGACCGTTTAAATATAAAGATTATATTCTCGGGCTGACAAAAGAAGGAAAAATACAATAGCATGACCTGCAAAAATACTACAATTAAGTGCTTAAAAATACATCTCACCATAACGCTGAGTCAATTTGTATTTATGTACGTTTGATTGTTTGCTGACGACAGTCTTCCTTATGTCTCCTAGCTTTTAGAGACTTTGTGCCAATGTCAAGGTGACTCAAAGGCCTCGAAAACATATGTGTTTGTGTTATCCCTTGTGTTGTCTCTGGGTCAAGATGACCCGAAGGTCCAAAAACCAATGCTTGAGGAATCCCTTGTTTTGTCTCTGGGTCAAGGTGACCCGAAGGTCCAAAAACAAATGCTTCAGGTAACCCTTGTGTTGTCCTGGGTCAAGGTGACCCAACGGCCCGAAACAAACATGTTTGTGCCATCCCTTGTGTTGCCTTTGGGACAAGATTAATTGGTTGCCCAAATGAAAACTCAAGAAACTCGAGGCCTTCGGGTCACCTTGACCCAGAGATAACGCAAGGGTTAAGCAGTAATCATATGGAATAAGAACAGAAGTTTTGTTTATAGAGTTTGTGTTTTACACATTTCCACTAGTCAAGAGTCACTCGCTCATTTTCTTTTAGGGAAAATCTTTTCTTTTTTTTCTAAATGAAACACCTTTTTAATTATTAATAGATTTAGATAATAGATAATTTATTAACAAGAGATAGAAAATGTGTTATTCTTTCTGCGCGGCCCGGTAACAAATGTCTTTCGGACAGCGGGGGTTGCTGATGACTTGTGTAAATCTCTTATCAAACTTAAGTCTTTTATAACATATATAATATAATATAACATATATTATGATCTGTTGCACTGGGGAATCCTCATGACGAAACCTGTGGCGACAGATTTTTAAGGATCATTTAAATACAAATGATTTACTGACAGTTAAACGTGATCTGATCCTAGTTAAAAAAGACAAGCATAAAAAGTAGTTTAAACGTTGAACATACAGTGGTGATATAATAATAATAACAATGTCTATTTAATGGATTCTGCAGGTGTTGGTTCTTCTCTAAGTGTGTGTTGTTAACCACTGCAATAAAAGTCCCTGTAGCATAAAGTCCAGCCTGCTCGGAGGCTCATCTGCTAGATAACTAGATAAGCACATCTGACCTCAATTTGCCCAAAGTTCAGCAGGTCGTGTCCTGCAAGACAAAGCTTGAGTGTCGCGGCTCGAGGAAATGAAATCGGGATACCTGGAATTTCGCACTGAATCTGCCTTATTTATTGTCTGGATATCTGTACGGTCGGAGGGCTTGTTGTTGCAGTCACCGGGCCAGCACTTGAGTAAACGTTCGGCCCTCGTGGAGCCGCTTCGCTCGTCCCTGGTATGTTATTGAAGCCAGCCGAGGGAATGTGAAGAAGTCCTGAGTCACTTTGAAAAGCCAAGCGTATTCCTGGACTAATGAGAGCTGCGGGGGGTGGGGGGCAACATAGCTGACATTGTAGACCCCGGAGACCTTTTGGCTTAAGTGACACAGAGAGTCCGGCTGGGTTGTGTGTCATGCTGTGTTCGAGGGAAGGACGCGTCTATGGGAATCCCGGAAACCAACGCGGGTCATGCATTTTCCCAGTCAAACCTACACATCCACGTCCGTGCAGTTATTATATAATCAGCCTTTTCCCCAAATCCGTCCTCTTCAGCCGGTCCCATAACTCCCTCTGCTCTCTCATTAAAGCCTTTATTCATGCCTCCCCCCCTCTTTTTCTCTCCCTCTGCCACTCTCTCCACTTCGCTAACCCTTTTCCTGGATTCAATCCTCGCTTCAGTTTTTCACCCTAATTGGTTTGTTGACACTCAGAAGTGCACACGGAGGCTCCGGTCGGAAACAGTAGCGCTATGTTTTAGGTGGCATTTAAATGTCAATTTAAATCATCCATAGGGGAGAGTCCAATTTAATTTAATTGGAACTTGAGGTGAGAATGGAATTGTCTTAAGGTCACATGAGGATGAATTTAGCCGACAATCTTCTTTGTCAAGGCATGACGTTAAACAATCTCTTTATTTTGAGGTGTTGATATTGTAACTTATTGTGGTTTTTATCACCTCTGTTAGAGAAAATGTATATATTCTGCCCTTGATGAGATCTAACGCGGCCCTAGGTGATTTGTGGTCGTTGTCGGAGATTGTAAAGACATCTTCACATCACCTATTTTAACTGGCAAACCATGAACTTAACGCCACAAAAACTTTTTTGGGATCTCCAGGAAAGTCTAGTGGTTGTCATTGTTGTGTTGGTCACGACTTCCTTGAGATACCTCGACTAGAAACTGTTGCCTTTATTGCTCTTTCTGAACCATTCAGTGTCTTATCACCAGTTCTGATGGATCATAGATGGTAATTACACATTATAATAATATAATAATTATAATAAGACATGCAGTACACATATTAAAACAGTAGTAAAATAATAAAATAAGGTTAACAAATAAAAAAGTATAATAATGATAATAATATAAAATCATAATATAATAATAAACACTAATTCAATAATGATAAATACATCAACAACAATAAAAGGTAGTACACGTGCACAGACTAGGTCACATTCAAAAGTTATCTCTGGACTTCTGTAGATCATTTATACATTTATTAGCACTTTTATTAGAAGTCTTCTGTTTTCACCTTCTTTCAGTTTTTATTTTTTCAAGATTATATTTGTGAAGACACCAATCTTGTTGCGCGACAGACTGGTTTAATGTCATCATTATTTTCCCAGACTGACCTTCAAGTAAAAACTGTAAAAAATAAATAAATATATGATCAGAAAAAGACTCGACGCACCATAATGATGAATCGGTGGAAGCCCTGTGCAGGTTTCTCTGCAACTATTTGGTCCAATATATACTGTATATATATACTATACGATATAAATACTCATGTGCACTTATTTACAGGATTCTTTTTGAGTAAACCTGACATAAACAACTGTCTTGACTTGTCAAGAGTAACAGGTTCTGTTGCTTTGGAGAAAATCCTGTCTTATTCCCCAAAATAAATCACCTTTCAGACAGTAATAGTCAAAACAACAGAACTGTTTCTTCTGTGTGGCCTGATCAAATATTGGGGAGCACTGTTCTAAAAGACACAGAGCCTCAGAGTGATCATTGTTTTACAAAATCACAATCCTTTTTATTGTGTTACTTCAGTGCCGTCCCAGCATTTTGCCGCCTTGGCGTGGCTCGGAAATCTATTCACGGCGTGCACTTGGTACAGCTCGTTGCTATTGTCTATTGTTGATGATGTCACGCCACAAAAGGAAAAATATTCCTTCCAACCAGCGCTCCGGATCAACAGGTTGAGATGGAATTAACATTTCTGTGAAGCTTTTTTTTTTTAGGTCAGGCTGTGGGACAGAGAGAGACAGAACCTTTAGCAAGTGACACGTATGAATGAATGTCAGTGTTTGTATGGAAGTACATACATGTGACCGTGAGTCTTAGCGTAATCTCTCCCAACTTCATCTGGATTGTATGTTAAACATTGCACAACATTTTTGAGTATGTCGGGGTCAACCATCCTGACTGGAGGTCGTCGGTGAAAAGCGTGTTCACTCAGGAAACTGATTGGTCCTGACGATCACGCTGTGACATTTAAAAAGGAGGGAGTGGACGGAGGATTTTGTCCCTCTCTTTTTTACCCCATTAGCCTCTGTTTTGGATCAGAGCTGGGCCTGGAAACGAGTAGAATAATAGCCCTCCCTTCCACTATAAAGCTTTCTCACAGCCCCTCGCTCCCTCTCGGTGACAGCTCCTGGTGGGGCCTTCTTCTTCTTCTTCCTCTCCTCCTCCGTGCTCCTCTCCTCCCTTCGCCGATCGTCTTTTTCTCTGGAGGATTTGAGGCACAAACTGTCGACCCTGCCTCTTTTTTTTTTTAAGTCTGGAAGTTTTTTTTTATCCGATTATCCACCTCAGCAGTTCTCTCCCCAAAGCTCCAGCCGACGGATCGATGCACCAGAGAAGTTCTTGTTCTCCGAGAAGTCTTTTGGAGTTTCGCTCCGCCGAGCGAACGTGTGTGTTCTGAAGGGTTTAGCGGATACTTTGTACTTCAGAGTGTGTGTTAGCACCGAGGCGTGCACGTGGGTCTTTTGAGGGGAAGTCCGCCTCTGTGAACAAGCGGCGCCCGGGACCATCAATAGTGGTGGTTAATTCCTGCTGGAACTGAGCGTCGTATGGATTCTGGATTCCCCAGTCGAGCACAGAAGTGTTTCTTAAGAACTTGGTTTGGTCCAGCGGTGTCACCGTCCCGAGTCATAGACGGGATGGAGACGGAAGAGATGTCCTGATACAGAGGCTCTGATGGCCGATGTCTTTCCCTCGGCTGCACTTGTGGGACGAAGAGTCGGAGCGAGCGAAGGTTCGGTTCGGGATGTGCACTCGTTGCGTTCGTATGCCATGGAGGTCATTCTCAACCTGGTAGCTGCTGACCCCGATCAACCGCCCCCCGCCGGCACAGTGAGTGACCCCCTGACATCGACGGTGTGGAAAAGTAGCTTCTGAAAGTTAATTGAAACTGTAACTGAAAAATTGACCAGAGATAAAAAGCACATTCAAAGATGTAACACAGGCATTGATATATTAGTTTTATAAATCAAACCGCAGATGCAAATATTTTTAACTCAGGGAAAGTCCAGGAATTTTAGTCTCAGGACTCAAAAAGGAAAACGCACCTAAAAATAAAAGAGCTAAAAATACTTTATAAGACGAAACCCTAAAGATCCAATAGTAGAAAATGTATCAGTCGACCCTCGGGACAAACCAAATTTAAATTTAGAATTAAGTCAGATTGTGTTGTTTTCTTTGTATTCTTGGAGGCTCGATCTGAATCTCCTGTGTTTGTCCTCCTTCATCTAACTCTCACAAAGAAAGATATGAGCCAACCCCTGGCCTTGAGTTTGACATGTGCCTCGGAGGACTTTGGTGGGTCATGGGGGCAGCAAGTGAAGTAGAGAACCCTAATGCAGAATACCCAACGACCTCTTGTCTGAAACATTTTAATCAATGAGTCCAGCTGCCTTGCCTTTTAGCTCAGCTCAACATCAGACATATTTTTTATTTTATTTTATTATTTTTTTTTTTTTTAAGAATCCCTTATTAGTCCCGCGAGGGGAAATTCGGTAGTGCTTTTGACAGCCATTCACACATACTGATGGGAGTAGGCTGCACACCTGCGCCAAGTCTACCATCAGGAGCAATCAGGGTAAAGTGTCTTGCTCAGGGACACAACGACACAAGCTTGTCTGGAGCTGGGATTGAACCTGCAACCTTTTGGACTGCAGGCAACCACTCTACCATCTGAGCTATGACGCCCCTAATTCACCATATTTAATATTTTTTATTCACCATATTTTTTTCACCATATATTCACCATATGGTGAATATGAATATTGTTTCACTTCCCAGCATTGGTGAAATCCTACACGACTATTTCTGGAAGCCACTTTTCACGTATTACCTCCTGATCTCCCGAACAAATCGGCCTCTCTCTGTCGGTTCCAAGTATTATTTGCGCTAATTAGGTGCCGCTATGTAAACCACGTCTGCTCCACGTTACTGCGGGATTATATTTTCAATATCTGCTGAATGGGACTCATTGTTGCCATATTGAAAAACAACATAAAGGGATTTTCTTTTGAATATAAATCTCCTTTTCAACCGTAACTGAAACCCCCTGGAGGAGAAGTGAACGAGCCGATGTCATACGTGCCATCCCGAACCCACGCTATCACCACCGGGCTAATCATTTTTATCAATGTAAGCCGGCGAGCGAGGGTTCACTCAGTGCTGACATGATCTTGTTATAACAACCATCTCTTCTCTGATATCCCCGACCGCGGGGTTAAAGCTCACTCCACTCTCCACTGTTAGATGATTGGCTTCCAGGCTCGCTGACGAAATTGGGAAGAAGCAGATGTCATAGAAAGGAAGTGAGGCGTATGTCATTCTTTTGAACTACCATCTCAAACGGGAGGCTCTCGGATCTCATGGATATTGAACTCCACAAGATAAGCAGAGGGTTAGAGGGCGAGCTGACTTCCAGTGATGTCTCTCGTTGTATCAGTGCCGTCGTGTGAGCAGAGAAGTCTGGAGCGGGAATGTTTCTTCCTAAAATACCTGGAATTATTTGAGGTTTGGAGGTTCTGTGGAGCCGAATGAAAAAGAAGAAGAACTGGCGGCGAATGCGAAGCCTGGCAACAAAGGTATCGTGCTTGTGAGTGTCTCTGAAGAAGTCAGGGTAACTTTTTAGATTTGAACTTCCAAATCAGTGGTTGTTATGGAACTGTGGTTGAAAATATTCAGTGTCCATCTCTGTTAGTTCCTAGAAGCAGCTTCTGTGGTCTAGTCAAGAATGTTCCCCCCCATGTTTATCTGATGTAGATTGTACAGACTTCAGTACAGTACAGTATATCTGTTGTTTTTTTTAAATTTACAGTTTAAAACTACTGTTAATATCAGCTGATGGAGTCCATCTACAGTGGAAACTGCTCCGGAATTGGATGAAGCCTTCTTAGGACCTACTGTCAAATAAATGCAAATACAGTTAAAAAAAAATATATAAAATAGGTTTAGTAATGAAACATAAAAACTGTTCATATAGTTATTACAGAAATTGGAAAAAAAAACAAGACATAACATAACAGTATTCCTAGAATTTTTTGCAACTTAAAAACTTTTTTTTTACTTTTGTTTATAGATGAAAAATTATGTGAGTCGGTAACTTTTAACAAAACTAAGCTAAGTAATTTATATACAGATATTTTGAAGAAAAAATGATACTGATCAGATTTTAACCTACAATAGTATACCAGGTAGGAATTAACTCAAGACTATATAATTATATAATATTTTATAGAAAATATTTTAAGATTCTACAATAGAATCCAAGTAAGAATTACCTTATTATATATAGTATTTTAAAGGAAATATTTTAAGATTCTACAATAGAATCTAAGTAAGAATTACCTTAAGATTATATATAGTATTTTAAAAGCAAATATCTAGGAAATATAAACAGTATCTCAAGTAAGAACTACTTTAAGATTAAATTATAGATTATATTTTATAGGAAATAATTGAAGATTCTACAATAGTATCTCAGGTAAGAATTACCTTAAATTAAATGTAATATTGTATAGGAAATATTTTAAGATTCTACAGTAGTATCTCGGGTACGAACAACCTTAAGATTAAATAATATAATATTTTATAGGAAATATTTTAAGATTCTACAATAGTATCTCGAGTAAGAATTACCTTAAATTAAATGTAATATTTCATAGGAAATATTTTAAGATTCTACAATAGTATCTCAGGTAAGAATTACCTTAAATTAAATGTAATATTTTATAGGAAATATTTTAAGATTCTACAATAGTATCTCCGGTAATAACTACTTTAAGATTAAATAATAGATTATATTTTATAGGAAATAATTGAAGATTCTACAGTAGTATCTCAGGTAAGAATTACCTTAAATTAAATGTAATATTTTTTAGGAAATATTTTAAGATTCTACAAGAGTTTCTCAGGTAAGAACTACCTTAAGATTAAATAATATAATATTTTATCTGAAATATTTTAAGATTCTACAATAGTATCTCAGGTAAGAACTACCTTAAGATTAAATAATGTATTATTTTATAGGAAATGCTTTAAGATTCTACAATAGTATCTCGGGTAAGAACTACCTTAAGATTAAATAATATATTATTTTATAGGAAATACTTTAAGATTCTACAATAGTAACTCTGGTAAGAATTACCTTAAGATTAAATAATATGGTCATATTTTATTGGAAACTGTTTAATTTACAGATGAGGGATCCATAGTTACCACAAAAGGTTTAAAGCTGTTAAATTAGGAACATGTTTCAAATGTATTATGGGATTTACTGACCCATTTCATTGTTTGAATTGGAATTGGATTCAAACTATAATTTCTTAAAGTTGGTCAAGACATGGATAATTCCATAGTGAGTCAGATGTGACGAACCACATACTAATGTGACTGAGATTCTGTATTGATAGTTATTGGTCTCTTGAGCAGATGTGTTTTAACTCAAGTTAAGAAAAAAAGATTTATCAGTGGTTGATAGACTTGTAAACAGAAGTGTTGACGCACCATCGGGTGCAAATGTTCTGTGCGGTTGACTCGCTCCTAAGAGATCTTCTCATGGTGTGGATGTAATAACATCATCCTCCCGAACACGTCATAAACGCCCGATTGTTTGAGACGTTGAGCTCACATGGGAGTCTGAGGTAAGTCCGGGTCGTCCAGTCATGGTTCTAACCAGCTTTGCTCGGATCAGGGTTGTGTAACCAGAGCAGGTTGACCCGGCTCTCGCACGGGTGGAGTGAAAGTAATGCTGGATCGACTGTGGAGACGAAGCCTTCACAGATACCATCTAATCATTGGCATATCTCAGGCCCCTCCCCCTAATTACATTCACAAATCCCCTCATTAGGCGGCGCTGGCTCCGGCAATGTGACGCTTGTCGCCTCCACTTGTTCGCCTCCAGTAACTTTGTGAAATGAGTTTTATTGCTGAAGCGCATATCTATTAATTACAAGCTTGGTCGGCCACTGCAGAAACCATTTGGGAAGGAAAAAAACCCATCATACAGGCAATTTGCCCAGTCAGGAAGTCGGGATGAAACGTTCTGTCACTGTTTTTTTTTGTTTTTTTAAGTAGCCGGTACCTGGACGTACAAGTCGTTCTTATCATCGCATGTGTATCTCATCTTTGACACGCCCTTTTTAAGGGTCTGCCCTCTGTCCCCTTATCTGAATGGTTTGGATCACTTTCAACTCTTACCTCACCTCATGGCTTAAAGGGCAACTGTTGATTTAAGTGTGTCTTAAATAGATGTTGGACTATATTTTACTCATCAGTATTTGTCTGTTTGTACAAAACTCTTTCATTGAAATATTGACATTAGAAAATGTGCTTAAGCCCCGCCCACCGAAAACACTTTCCTAAATATGAATTAATCATCTCATAACCATACAATCCTGAAAGTATCCACCTCCAAGAGACTCATTGTATAAACAAAGCGGGTCATGATTACAGCTGGCTGGAGGAGGAGTGAAGCCATTATTATGTCATATAAATATAGACTCCGCTCTTATAACCTCTTATTCGCCGAGATTAAAGACGGGGAAGAACTTTATAAAGTTAGAACTTGTGTGTGTGTATACATTTTACACTTTTTGATATTCTGTCTTTTGCCAAACTTATTTTTTTCCATTTTTCTTGATCATTTTCCTTCTTTTTATTATTCATTTCTTCTATCATTCATAGATTGGCTCACTTAGGAATGTTGATTGTCCACCTCTGCTCTATCGCTAGCTTGATTGACGTTAGCAACTTTGTTAAAATTCTTCTTGTTCTTGGTTTGAACCTTTTTTGATGGTCAACACACTGCAAGTCAATTTGGATCAAGGTGCTCATTCCTCAACCATGGTTTTAATTAAGGGAATTGAAACCATGCCCACACACAGAAAGCTAATAAATAATTCATATATACTGTATATTTTAGTGTATTTATTCTTATTTTTAAGTGTTTAACTTTCTGAATTGACATTGGTGTGCGAGACATTTTTGTTTTATTTCAGTCAAGTATACAAAAAAAAGTCTGTAAACTAGTGCAAAAGAGTAAAACACAAACTTTGTATCGGACCAATTGTTGCAGAGAAACCAGCAAGTAGTATTGCTGATTCAGCATTACAGTGACATGTATTTTAAATGCACTTAGCATTCGTTTTTTTAACAACATTTTTGTTTTTGCTGTTTTTATCTGAAGGGAAAGTCAGACGGAAATTTAACTGCTTTGGGGTAAAAAAAAAAAGACATTTAATTTATTGTGTTTCTAACCTTGTTGGCAACACTTTTAAACAAAGTGTAGATTATCGTGTTATTATACAGGATGTGAAGCTATATTAAATCTTGTTGTTTCAGTCAATAACTTGATATTATCAATGTTTTGACTATCGTGAAAGATCATTGCTACATGAGGGGAATTCTGGGTATATATTTACACAGTGAGCCGTTTCGGATGTTACCCGCCTGTCGTGACAAAGTTATTAATAAAGTTTTGCTTGTGTCCGAGAACAGAGCAGGTGCCAGTCTATGGCGTCACTGGTTTTGACGGCGACCGTCAGTCTAGTATGTCAGTGATTCATATCGTAGCCTTGGTTGACCATCAAACAGATTAAAAGAAGATCAGACACAGCTTTGTTTAGTAAATACACTCATAGGTATTTTTTTTTATTTTAAAAGTTCACGACCTGGAGTTTGAGGTTGAATCAAAACTTTGGTGTTTCCCTGGTGTGGAGGAATTTGCTCAAGGCGTCTGATTCAGCGCGTTCGAATGATGTCGGACCGGTTTTTCTGGCTCTGGTTATTCACACCATTTGCTGGCACAGACTCAGACTGGGCGTTGATTTTAGTCTCCGATTTCAGCTCAGACTCTCGGGCTTGATTTACTCCTTTTGTCTTTGAAAACATGAATATATTTACACAGTCAACACATCAGAGAGATGTAGAGAGGAATGTGATACGCTAATGTAAATACAAGCGATTATAAAGTACAGGAAAAAACGGTAAACTGTTGAGATAAAACCTAAATACATGAGATAAATATGCAATAGTCAATAGTCATAAATATAAATTATATTAAAATTAGAACAATCTATTTGAGCTATTAAGCAATGGTGAATTAGAATGCTTATAATTTGCAATTTTGAAATGAGATGGCTAAAATATATACATATAATTATATATATATATATATATATATATATATATAGATAAATGTTTAACTTAAATGTATATCAGAATCAGAAAACTTGTATTGCACTGGAATTTGTTACATTACAGAATATACAACTGAAATAATATGATTACAAAGAAATTAATAATATTAAAAAATGATAATTTAAAGTAAAATAACAGACATTACCATACAATGGCATATATATCAATTATTATGACTTTTTCGAAAAAATAAAATAAAATAAATTACATTTAATACAACAATATACATAATCCAGGCAGCAGATGAATATAAAGAGTTCATATACTTAAAATGTGCAACATTCTTTTTGTAAACTATGAAAAAACAAGTAGTGTGTGAGGAAGAGCAACGTTGTTACAACACATCCTTCTTTTTTTATTTTAAACCATAAGTTTCAATAATAACCCAATAAAATAAACGTTATTAATCTAATAGCATACGAATCTATTGTATTTAACTTAACAGTGTTACAGAAGTCTGTAGAATTCCCTGAGTGACACACTTCAGGTAAATCACGACAGCCTTCTGAGTGTGCGGCTATTTCCGTTTGACGGACAGCTGTGAGACGATGACCTCATCTCTCTGCCGGGTGTGGGGGCGGGGCTTAGGGCTGAGTTTCATAGAGCTTCAGGTGCGAGTCAACTTTCACAACAAGCCGGCAGATAGACCGGCAGCACCGCGAGCAGCAGCAGCAGACGGGAGGAGCGTTTAACTCCAGGGATTAAGAAGCTCCTCAGAGTGTCAATGAAAGACGAGAGAGCTCCTCTCCACTTTGGGAACAATGCACTGGGAACAATTCCTCCGTTTGGCCAACGGGAAGGTGAGCAGGATCAGCCTGAGCTTTGTTTGCTCGCTGTCACTTCTTTATCATTGAAATAATAAGTAAAAAAAAAAAAAATTATCTTGTAAACATCTACGCTAAATATGGTCACGCTTCCTCTTCGGATGTTATTGTGTCTGTCAGTCGTGAGTCACGCTGTTGCTCACTCAGGTGAGCCTCATTCTTTTTTACCTGTGAAGGCTCGGACTTGTTTGGTGATGACTTGGAGTGAAACTCCCCCCCCTTTTGTTTTTTTTTTTACATTCCTGGCTCCATCATGAAATCCCCTGTTGACAAGTTTGAGTTTATCGTTGATGAGGATTCCCCTGTATTTCTGTAGCAGTGTTTTTGTTTGTGTTTCCTGGTGTGATAAGGAAATAAATAGGATCTTCCTTCCCGATAAATGTTCATATCTAAGTATATAGAGGTATGGCTACAATTTAGATTATGTTTTATTGTGTTGTTTATCAATAGATGCACTGGAGCAACATAATGCAAACAGAAATCTAATATCCTGGAGGTTTTATGGTGGTGCAGATGTGGCTGATGGACTTTTTCATCTTCACGCGTCTTCACTGTGTGACAAATCATTTCACTTCCTTTTCTCCGAAAGTCTCAATAAAGTGATGTCATTTTCGTGTCTGACGGACTGACCTCAAGTAGCCAATTTGCCCGCTTTTTCTCCGCTGCCGCTGAAATGCAGAAGTCGGGATTTAGCGCGTCAGCAAATCTCATCTTCCCCTTTTTTTTTTACCCAATTTCTTCTGTTGCAGAAGGAATAAAATCGTGACTCGAAAGAAGATACTGAAACTATAGATGCCAGTTTAGAGTAAATTGAAACCGTTTAAAAAACGCCAACAATGTTACAGAACTTTAAATCCACAAGTAGATACTGAGGCTATTTAAGAACTTAAGCCTGGATTTTAAGCTTCTTGTCAGTTCTTTAAGAGGCAGAAAACTTGAGCACGGCCAGACTCGCTTTGCAAGACATCCTGCTCGGACAGGAGGCGGGGGGGGGGAGATAAGAAAGGTGAAATACCTAAACAGGATATGGAAATTTTTCACAAAGACACACACCCTGAGCTCACAAGATATTCATGCATTCAATGATTCATATCAAAACTCGCTTCCTGTTACCATCCTTAATTCTTTGGGTAAACTGTGACCCATCAGGGCAAACTCACACACAGGAGTAACCCAAATACTCAGCTTTAAGTTACACAAAGATAAAAGCACACACTATTCACTCAGTGTTTTGTCTACTCCCGAGTTACTCACCAGTTCTTTGAGTTTATTGTGAATTAAAGTTACACAAGTGTGTTATTTGTATCAATAATCAAAGCTTTATTGCGTTTTCCCCATATTATTCGAATATGTTTAGTTGCTTCTGTCGTTTTCTCTCATCTTTAACATTCATAGATGAAGAAAGAGTCAGTCTTCTGCAAAATCCATCCCCCTGACCTGGTCTCCTCCTCCTCTCTTCTTCGCCTTCAGATCGACCGGCTGGAGGTGAGCGGGTTGGGTCAAACACCTCTGGCCGTGTCATGCGGCGCCGACGGCTCGTTCACGGGTGGCGAGGACGGCGCTCTGGACCCGCAGAGGACGAAGCAGGCCATCGCTCAGCTGCAGCAGAAGATCCTGAAGCTCACGGAGCAGATCAAGATCGAGCAGACGGCCAGAGACGACAACGTGGCCGAGTACCTCAAGCTGGCCAACAACGCTGACAAACTGCAGAGCACACGCATCAAGCAGGTGATTTTTCACGATACTGTGTCAATATTCAACAGCGAGGTATCAAAGTTTTTTTGGCTTTATATTTTATTTGGATCATATTTTTGGCCCTTTTTCAGAAAAGGGTTTTTATAATAAAATGTTTAATTTTTTCTAAGATCCAAATAGTGTTTTTCAAATTTTTGTGTTGTAATTAAACTTCTGGCCGATGCTGATGTTTGGATATATTTTCGTTTTTCGTTCTAAAACAAGTGAAAGCAGTACATTCTGGAACGACAGAATCAAGTACTGTTGAAATACTACCATTACATCCTTGTTCCTACAGTATCACAGTATATATATTTATTTATATATATAAGTTAATGGAGAAGTAGGATTTATCGCGTCAGCAAATCTCTTCTTCCCTTTTTCACGAAAATATTCTGTTTTAAATAGAATAAAATTCTCAATTTTCACAACTCGTGAGAAGAAATTGAAATAAGTTTCAAGTTTAGAATAAATTAAAACTATTAACACCAAAAATGTTACAGAATTTAATATCTAGAAGTAGATATTGTAGATAATTCATATCCATAAAGAACTTCAGTATGGATTCAAAGCTTCTAGTTAGCTTTAAGAGGCAGAAAACTTAAGCATGACCAGACTCACTTTGCAACACATCCGGTCCGGTCAGGTAGAGATAAAAAGAATGAAATACCTGAAGCATTAGATGACTGCATTCCTGACGTCCCCTGCATCTAGTTAGGCAATCAAATGCCTTTGTGACTGAGGACTAGAGGATACAGTCAACTCCTGAAGCCTTTTAAATTGATGTTTGGACATATTTTGGTTTAAAAAAAAAAAAAATTAAAGCAGTATATTCTGCAACGACAGAATCAACTACTCGGACAATACTCTAAATATATACAGTATATAGTTGTTTCTACAGTATATAGTATTATTGCCCATTTTTATGGATGCGTATCGTACCGCCAGATTTTTGCTAGTTCACTATTGTGCATCGTTTTTAAGTTTGTTCTGTGGCTTCCAGGTTTTCGAGAAGAAGAATCAGAAGTCGGCCCAAACCATCCAGCAGCTGCAGCGGAAGCTGGAGCATTACCACCGGAAGCTGCTGGAGGTGGAGCACAACGGCATCCCTCGGCAGCCCAAGGATGTCCTCCGAGACATGCAGCAGGGCCTCAAGGACGTCGGCGCCAAGGTGACGGGCTTCAGCGAGGGCGTGGTGGACAGCGTCAAGGGAGGCCTGTCCAGCATCTCCCAGGCCACGCACTCGGCCGCCGGCGCCGTCGTCTCCAAGCCCCGAGAGTTCGCCTCGCTCATCCGCAACCGCTTCGGCAGCGCCGACAACATCGCCTCCCTCAAAGACTCGCTCGACGACCCCTCGGTGGAGGAGGGCGTGACGGGGTTGGCCGGACGTTCCCTGGGCAGCGCCAGCCATCACTTCCAGTCGAGTCCCAAATACGGCAGCGAGGACGACTGCTCCAGCGCCACCTCGGGCTCGGCCGGGGCCAACAGCACAACGGGAGCCCCCGGGGGTCCCCCCAGCTCCAGGGGTAACACGCTGGAGAGAAGTGAAGGCTCCAGTCTGGACATGCTGCTACAGGAGGTGCAGGAGTTGAGGGACGGTCAGGCGCGACTGGAGGAGAGCCTGGAAAGCTTGAACAGAGATTACCAGAAGGACTACACGGTTGTCATGCAGTCGCTGCAGGAAGAACGATTCAGGTGTGATTCCACTTCTTGATCTCCTATATATATCTGTAGCGGTTTGATTTTCTGTGAGCTTTTATTTTACCCTTAACTGAGCATCAGCTCTTAATAACAAAAAATTCCTGAAAAAGGAACAATCTTTCATCAGAAGCTTTTTGCGTCTTTCCAAATGTTCAATTATCCCAGGGGTGTCAAACTGGTCCCGAAAAGGGCAGAGACAGTGCAGGTTTTTGTTCCAACCAGTCAAAGCACACATGAGTTAACGAATCAGGCGTCATCTTAATCAAGCAGCACCTGATTACTGTCACCTGATTGGTTTAACTGACTGGTTGGATCCAAAACCTGCACCGGCTCTGCCCTTTTCTGGACCAGTTCAACACCTGTGAATTAATCCAAGAAGCTGATGTAGAGCTTGAGCTACTGTGGTTCTGACAAACCAGAGCATATACTGAGTCAATCAATCCAAAATGTTCAAGACCAATATATGCAATCCGATATCGGTACTTTTTCGATACTATATTTGTTTAAGATCAATTCTAAGGAAGACAAAAAGGACATTCCACAGAGTAAAAATATTTATTTTAATTGTTTTCTTACACAATAAAAGAAGAAAAAAAAGATTTATAGGGCAAAAAACACCTGGTACAAGTGACATTCAATCTGATGTTTACTGCCTTTGTCACTTTTTCCTCAGAAAGATCCACACATTAACAAGTTTTTAAAAAGCGTGGGTACTGAATTTGGCACTTCAAGGTACTACCAAAGCTTTTCAGTCGGTTCCACAAAAAAAAATCAAAGTTTGATACACATTCTTTCAATAAACACATTCCTATTTATAGTAAATAGTGGTTAAATCTGCTGCTTCACCCTCACATCTGTGTAGCTGTTATCAAACGCTTTTTGGACAGAGCAGCTGATCTGAGTTGACCTCTAGCTGAGAAAAGGTGTCTGCTGTTTTTTCAGCCCTCACTGAAAATCTGCACCGAGATCCAGTCGTCTCTGTTATTGGTTTGCTCAGCCTGTGGGCATTTTGTCCTAAAAACACACACTCGCATTCCTCCCGAAACATCGCGACAGGAGGGCACGCAGGATGAGTCGAGGAGACATCGGCATGTTTTCCCCCTTAAATGTCCATCTGTGCCTCGGCGGCACCGTTATTGTGCTCTAATGGAAAATTCATTTACGAAATAAGTGCCTCGAGGGAGCGTTAAAGACACCAAACTGGTCCAATAAGTGCAGCTTTTATGTGTGTATTGCAGTCGTCGATGGTGAATCATATTGTAATCAGGCTCTGGTTGAAGGAATCTTGGACACGCTTGTGTTTTCTACTTCATTAATTTCAGCTGCCAAAATAAACAGCAGTACAGATCGCTCTTCTCCCCGCCGCACGCCTCCCATTGGTCAGTGATTTCCTCCTGACTCTCTAGGATTGGCTCCTCGGATCAGCAGATGAGTAAGCGGGTCCTAATCTTGTCATCGGCCCAGTCAGACGCCATGTGGTCAGATTGGCCTTCAGGCTCTCCGGCGAAAAAAAATCCCTCTCGCCGTCCGAGCTAATTATACCGTGTTTGTGTGTGTCCAGGTGTGAGCGCTTGGAGGACCAGCTCAACGACCTGACCGACCTGCACCAGAACGAGATCCTGAACCTCAAGCAGGAGTTGGCCAGCATGGAGCAGAAGATCGCCTACCAGTCGCACGAGCGCGCCCAAGACATCCAGGTGCGTTCGGAACACGTTCACAAGCACTAAACACACCAAAAGTGATAAAAGAAATTGTGTGTCAGTCAATCACTTTGGAAGATACTCATGAAGTGACATAATATTAATATTATTTAAAGCATATTTTAAACATATAGGGTGAAACGGATGTTTTAGAGATCATATAAAAAAGTGTTGTTCTACGAACTATATATGAAACAATAGAATAATAATTTAAAATGTGATAGTCTACTTCAGTCTGCACATCCCAGCGCACTCTTGCAAGAGTCTAAAGTTCAAACACACGCTAGTTTGAATAGGAAGCCTGATCCCAACAGTCAACATTGTCTCCGTCAGCTGAAGCGAAAAAGAACGAAGGCGCTCACACACGCCCGCCCGATGTTGCTAGCATTACATCATCGCGCTCATGTGTAAAGTGCAAACAGGAAGACGAGCTCAAGGCCGCCGTCTGTCCTTTGATTCCGTGTTTGTTGATGACACGACACATTTTTCGTGCTAGTTATTCAGATTTTTCTTTCTGATGCGTCTGATCCTGTCCTGCCGCTCACGTGGAGACAGTCGATCTTCTTAGATCAGCTGTAACTGTATTTTCCAGGTAGATGAGACATGTAATATGCAAACGTTTTCTTTACAAAATGATTTGTATATGAACTATTTGAAGCTTTGAACTGTTACAGCACTTCATATGAAGGTCATTCGATATGCGAGAGTATTTATGATAATAAATAACTGTTATTTTGCATTTTTTTCATGTCATATATTTAACAAAAAAAAAATACTTAAAAAAAAAGCTTAAAACGAGTAATATCTTAATTCATTAAAATCATTAATTTATTATATTTACTAATGAATTGATATATGCTTACTTTAATATACAGTATAGGTCACCTTTATTTGCTATTTTCTAATTCTATTTTATATTATAGATATAACAAAACATATTTTTTATTTACAATGCTGGAAATAAACCTGATCACATGATTAAATCACTTTTTAATGATTAAAAAATGTTTGATCTGGGAACAATAATTTGAATAAATAAATTAATTAATTGTATTTCATTATTCATTCATATATGCTTTCTTAATGTATTAGTCCCTTTCATTTTTATTGTTTTTCTATTTATTTATTTATTTAAAAAACACATTTTTTTATGTTTACAATACTGGCGATAAACATGTTAAAATGAAAAAGATGATCACAAGATTGAATTATTATAACTTAATAAAACAATTTCACTGCAAACAATACTTTGAAAGTAACAAGGATTTATGTGGCTGCTCCTCCTCCACCCCACCAGCAGGGGGAGGCAAACCTCTCACGTGGGGTTGTTCTTGTGCTGACCCTTGTTGTCACTCCTGTCCCCTGCAGGAGGAGCTGGAGGCGTGTCAGACCAGGATCTCAAAGATGGAGCTCCAGCAACAGCAGCAGCAGGCGGTCCAGCTGGAAGGACTCGACAACGCCTCGGCCAGGACTCTCCTGGGGAAACTTATCAACGTGCTGCTCGCCCTCATGGCCGTCCTGCTGGTGTTCGTGTCCACCGTCGCCAACTGCGTGGTCCCGCTGATGAAGACTCGCTCGCGCTCCCTCTCTACCTTCCTCCTCATCCTCGTACTGGCCTTCCTGTGGAGGAACTGGGACGCACTTTCAGGGTACACACAGCACGCCTTGCATCCGCCTGAAGGATGACGGTTGAGACTCCACGGGGCGGACATTTTTACTAGTTGCACATAAAAGTGGAATCTTTTAAATCGATGATGAAGATTAATTCTTAGGAAAGGAAGAGACGTTTACATTTTTACTTTATTCCTTTGATGGTCGGTCGCTATTTCCTCACGCGCGCCGTCTTTACTGTTTTAATCAGTTTTTATTCTCAGTGTTATTTTATTCAGTCCCATGTAGCAACCTCCGGCTCGACACGAAAGAAAACTCGGGTCCCGGCAACTGGACCGGACTGAGCGCTAGAGACACACAAATGTGAAAGTGTGATTGATTAACTGAGGGTCGGGAGAATCTCATTTCTTGTCGTGGGTGAAAGAAGGACCTGACCCGTGACATTTCACTGCCGTAGTAACCTTGTGTTCTTCCCTTTTTTATTTCTTCTGCCACGAAAGATTTCAAAAAAATGGTTGGATTATCTATGAAATCGTGGGTCGGATGAGTCTACAGGTTGTTTTTTTTTTTCACGGGTTCCGCAAAGAACCCGGACTTGCTTTAAGAGCCTCGACCCAAGTCTATCGTCCAAGAAGAACCAATTTGCCAGGATAATTGCTTCCCCTGCCAGAGACACCAGTGGTGCTTATCCAGCCTCATCTCAGCTGGAAGTGGAAAAACTGCTGCTTCACGCTCGTCCTGCCAACACTGCACATGTGAGATAATACTCTATTTACTTCACGCCGTGTATCACCCTTTGTTTCTATACCCACGTCTGGAGGCGACTCACCTAGTGCCAAACCTCCGAGCGGAGGCGATGAAGGAGGAGGAGGGGGGGGAAAAAACTGGACGGATCTTGTTCGTCAGGAACTGGAATGAATGTATTTCTAAAGGTTAAGAAACTGTTCCCTCTTTTTTTTTTTTTTTTTGCACCTTCGTCTCTCGCGGATCTTCAAGGACGTGACAGGCGTTTAAAAAAGAAGAAGTCCACCGTTTATTTCCCAGCTGCACTTTAGCACACTGCGAGATAACAAGTGGGTCCAGGTTTAGAAGAAGGTCTGATGAAGTGATTTTTTAAAAAGAAAACAACAACTTGACTCAGGTCAGACTCTCACCTGGAGATTCCAAAACCCTCAAGACTAGCAAACGTTCTCCGGTCAAAAAAATGTCGTCTTTTATTTCTTCCTGGGATGATCATGCTGCTGTTGTTCGGATATTTATTGACTTTTATTGACATGTTTTAATGACTCTTTCGTTCAGCAGTCAAAATAGGAATGAGCTGACATTCAACCTCATTGTCCCCCCCCCTCTCCCTCCCCTACAAAAAAAGGTTTATCTAATAAACCACTCCAGTGCCTTCTGATGTCATTTTCTAAACGTGGAATAAATAAAAACGCATTCCCAAGTCACGTGTGTTTTCGACTTTCAGCGTCATCTTTGGTTGTGGATTTATTTTTTCGCGTTGTCGTTCCCGGCACGATCCCCTAGATGGCGGTGTGGCCCCTTGTATTCCAAAGCTTTCAATTTCGCGAGGTGTGCGTGGACACTTGTCAGTGGCCGGGTGGGGGGGTGTGGGAGTGGGTGGGGGTCTCGCCACAAGGAGGTGCCACTCCTTATCAGGGAGGAAACAGGTCGACTGGAAATGCTTTTTTTTTTTTTTTTTTAACCACAGGCTGTCACAATCTGAGTGGGAAACTTGTCATTTAGAAAGTCCACAATGAAAATTACCACCTTCTCACACACACACACGTGGGTTTAATTCCACTCAGGGAGTTTGATGGAAAGCTTCATTCTTCAGTGACACATACCGTGGTGATATCTGATGCTGCCACATTTGACCCATGCCGAGCTCATCCACGCTGGAGCTCCATCCCGCCTCCTCCAGGCCCGCTGAGTCCACGGACCGTGGGCGTGCAGCCACCCTGTCATTACCAGAGCTCTCCATCCTTCTTGATCCAAGTGAAACTCCTCCCCTTTTTTTTATTATTAATTCATATTTAATTGATGGATTAATGACATCTTTTCTTTGGACCCAACTCGTTGATATTTATGACAAGAAAAAAGCCCAGTAGAACCAGAAAAGGTGCGCAGATGCGACCATCTGGTTGCACTTTCACGCTGCCGTATGTGCAAGAAAAAAAGAAAATACTGATCCGGATCTGCAGAACTAATCCACGCACTGGGGACTTGAGTGCGAGGGAAGGTGGGGCCGGTGACCCCTCATTAACCTCTGGATGAGCGGAACCGAAAGTGGCCCATCTTCAAAGAGTACAGCAGATGACCATCCGTTGGCTCGTTTTACACGCGCAAAAATAAGGGGTTTATATCTTAAATTATTCCACAATGTCGGTTAACCTCGAGATTAGCCAAATATGATGCTAATATGCAGAGTCACGCCAACTACCAAATGGAAGCCAAAAGGAAAAAAAGAAAAGAAAAAACGGTTATTTTCGGATGAACAATCGTTGGGGGTTTACTCTGGATGGAATGCAAGTCTTCTGGTACATTTGCTGCCACTAAAATATTAAATTTTCAACTCCTAGCTTGCGCTCGCTGCCCCATTATTGGTGGAGTCCAAGTTAGCGTTAGCATTAGCTGCTTAATAAAACATAATCTACGTTTTTATTTTAATAAACCCCAAAACATTCCTTTGTATTATTATTTTTTTCTTTTATCAATCATAAGATTTCATTTTTTCAAGTGAATGTACATTTTTGACGGAAAGTCTGATATTGACCTTAAAAAAGTAAATTATGCTTTTATTTTGTCTTTAAATGACTGACTTGGCAACTAATGTGAAACTCCAACTCTCCTGACTCACTCGCATTTTTCAAATGTTGAAGTTTTCCTCTCCAAGATGCGGTAAGTCCCTCATCATTACCATGTTTTAAAGTTATTTCTTCTCTAAGTCCCTGAAAGTCTCTGAAAATCCCGGCGAACGAGAGGCTACGAGAGCAGAGTCCATTATGATGTAATAACGCCTTCACTCCTCTTCCAGCCAGCTGTAACCACGCCCTGCTTTGTTTATACAACGAGATTCGTAGACGTAGAGACTTCCAAGATTGATGATGCGCAGTGACAAACCCTGTGACCTTTGTAAACAACATACAGTCTGAATCCAACCTAATTATATTCTCTAAACGTATCAGCTAATTTAATACCTGTCGAATCATTTTCTAGTCAGTGCATGGAAAGTTATTTTGATTTTTTTTTTCAACATGTCGTAATGTATTTAAAATGATTAGAACTGTGGATTTGAAGTATTGCAAATTTCATAACGCATGTTATATTGTTATTACAAATCCTACACTTTTAGTACTTTTTCAATTTAAAAAGTTTTATCTTAATGTATTTTGATCTAACCTCTGCAAATCTTCAAATATCTTATTATTTGTAATTTTAAATTTATGACATTCTCATTACAGGAAACCTTACATTTTTACAAATAAATAAAAGTATAATGCCACAAATCTACGGGAACTAGATTCATCTGGACACCTGGGTCATATAAACACTGATTTATTCCTGAGGTGTGGAAACATTTTGTGCACGTCCTATGTTTCTTACACAATGTGAGTAGCTTTTAAATAAATTCTTATGTATAGGACAGGGGTCACCAACTTGCTAGCTACTTAATATAATTTCTGAAATAATGTTATTTTGGATGATAAATTGCATATTTATCACAATAATAGCATTATGATGGAGTCTACTGACTCCTTTAAGAAACATCTTAAGACGTTTTTATTTGTTCAGGCTTTTCCTTGATTTTCTGGAACTCCTGTTGTGTTATCAGTTTTATCTTGACCTTTAAAGTATATACTTTATTGAGTATTGTTTTGATTGTTTAAGCGCTTTGTGACCCTGGTCTGGAAAAGCGCTATACAAAGAAAAATTACTTACTTACATTATTGATTCTTCAATAATTGCCAAACAATAAAGGAAACCAAGGTTATGAAAAGTATTTTTTGGATAAGGGCTACTCTATTGGTGTCTGACCTGGTTCTCACGGGGGGCACCACGTTGATGACCCCTGGACCTAGATTTATCAAATAAAAAAAGCGACTGTGGTCTCACCAGATGTCCTACTAAACAACTAAACTAGTTGTTTTTTACAACATTACTAATATATATACTATACAATTTAATCACAAGAAAAATATTAATCATGTAAAAATACTATATTTACTGACTTATTTGATAGAATAAGGGGTCACCAACTTGCAAGCTACTTATTATAACTTCTGAACTAATGTTATTTTGGATAATAAATGACATATTTATCACAATAATAACATTATTGATTCTTCAATAATTGCCAAACAATAAAGGAAACCAACGTTATGAAAAGTATCTTTTGGATCGGGGCTACTCTATTGATGTCTGACCTGGTTCTCACCATGTTGGTGACCCCTGGACCTAGATTTATCAAATAAAAAAAGCGACAGTGGTCTCACCAGATGTAAGTTAGTAAATAAGTAATTTTTATTTGTATAGCGCTTTTCCAGACCAGGGTCACAAAGCACTTAAACAATCAAAACAATACTCAATAAAGTATATACTTTACAGGTCAAGATCAAACTGATAACACAACAGGAGTTCCAGAAAATCAAGGAAAAGCCTGAACAAATAAAAACGTCTTAAGATGTTTCTTGAAGGAGTCAGTAGATCATCAAACACAGAGGGAGAGGAAGATCGTTCCAAAGCTTAGGAGCAACAGTCTGGAAGGATTTCTCTCCTCTGGTCCTGAACCGTGTGTGAGGAACCATCAGTAGATTCTGATCCACAGACCTCAGAGCCCGAGCTGGGGTGTAAGGCTGGATCAGATCAGTGATGTAAGGAGGAGCCTGACCATGAATAGATCTGAAAGTGACAGTGGTCTCACCAGATATCCTACTAAACAACTAAACTAGTTGTTTACAACATCTTTAATATACATACTCTTCTATTTAAACACAAGTAAAATATTAATCATGTAAAAATGTTATATTTACTGATTTAGTTGATGGATTAAATACATTTTAATTCGGGATTAATCGTGTTTAACTAACATTGTATATTTTCAAGGGCATCAGTGATGAACTAACATTACTTTAACTCCTCTCAGCTCAAGGATTTTTTTCCATTGAAAACTTCCATCTCATCGTGTGTCTCGACCATGTTTTATTAAGTGAAATCTGCGCCGATGATAAAAAAAAGAAGCAGGAGAGAGAGCTGGTTCCTCGTGTGATGGAGCTGTCAGTGGGTTGCTGTGGCTCAGTGGGAGCAGCTCAGTGGGCTGACAGGGACACACGCACGAGCACGGGAGGAAGCACGACTCTCTTATCGCGTCACTCCGGGCTCAGGCGTGAAGCAGGAAACAACCCTTTTTTTTTCCTCCTCCGATTGTCGGAACAAAACGCACTTTTTTTTTCTTTCCTGTCTTTGCTCAATGCGACCCACGGCACCGAAGACGCGGAATCCGGTCCAGAAGGAAAGATGCCTCCTTCGATGCAGATCGCGGTTCTGCTGCTCCTCCTCGGCGTCCTCGCGCCGGAGACGCGCCGGAGCGCCCGCGCGCTGCGCGTCCAACAGGCGTTCTCCACCCCGAACCGGACCAACAACTTCGTGGTGGACCCGCTCAGCGGCAGGGTCTACCTGGCCACCGTCAACTCCGTGTACCAGCTCAACCGCACCTTGAGCGCGGAGGCGGAGGAGCGGACCGGACCCGTGGAGGACAACCTGTTGTGCCATGCGCCCCAGCTGCCCCAGGCGCCCTGCGAGCACCCCAAAACCCTCACGGACAACCACAACAAGCTCCTCAAGCTGGACCGGGACCAAGGGGTGCTGGTGGTGTGCGGATCGGTCTACCAGGGGTTCTGCGAGCTCCGGAAGATGGGCAACGTCTCGGAGATCGCGGTGGAGTTCCCACCCCAGGGCGAGAAGACGGTGTTCCCCAGCATGCTGAACATCGCCGCGAACCACCCCAACGCGTCCACGGTGGGGCTCATCTTCAAGGGCCACGGGGGGAACACCCGGCTCCTGGTGGGGGCCACCTACACCGGCGCCGGGACCCAGTTTTTCCCCAAGAACCACAGCAAGGAGGACCTGCGGTTCGAGAACACCCCGGAGATCGCCATCCGGTCCCTGAACATCAAGGATCTACCCCGGCTCTTCACCTACGACATCAACCCCTCGGAGGACAACGTGTTCAAGATCAAGCAGGAGGTGAAAAGTAAGAACAAACTCAACTTCGTGCACGCCTTCATCCAGAAGACCTACTCCTACATCGCCTTCAACAACGACGCCAAGATGGGCCTGAAGGAGAGTCAGCCCAACAGCATCCTGGCCCGGATCTGCCTGGACACGGAGCACCCTCGAAAGTCCACGGGACCGGAGAGCAAGAAGCTCACCGAGTCCTACATCCAGATGCCCCTACAGTGCGGGGTCAGCGGGGATATTTACAACCGGGTTCTGTCCTTGTACCCGGCGGAGATCCACACCCAGGACAGGGGTGACCCGGAGCCTTATCTTTTCGGGGTGTTTTCCAAGGCGGACAGAAAGTCCGCCGTGTGCGCCTTCAGGTTCCGGGACATCGAGGAGGAGATCCGCCAGGGCCGGAGGAACTGTTCCAACTCCGTCAGCAGCGACGTGCAGGTGCTGGACAGCGTCATCCAGGGCTCCGGGGCCGCGTGCGTTCATAAGGGAAACCTGGTGGTAAGTTTTTCACTTTTCTCTTAATTTTCGAGCTCATCGCAGGAAAAAACCACAGGCTTGGATCAGCGTGTTTTTTTTTAAACGTGGCATGATTTATAGTTTTGGGGATCCTACCCAGTGAGATCAATATTGTCATTCCAACTCCAATTACTTCTTGTACACATGCTCGAGTCTGCTGGGGTTCAATTAACACCGATTTTACCTTGAAGAGATAACAGAAAAGAAGACTGTACCTCTTAAATATTTATGTTATTACTTTATATCTGTAGTGTTTTGTCTTAAAGGACTAATATAAAATAAATAGATCTAAGATGCTAGTGAATAATGGTTTAGATATGCTGAATAATAAACTTAACATGCAGTTATAATGTTTTAGGAACATATATTTATATTTCCTAAGCTAGTATGTGGTGTCCGTCTTTATAGCCGAGTGACCTCTGCAGGATTTGCACTGCCTCAGCACTCCCAAGTAGCTGGGAAAATCTCCAGCCACACTGGACCCAGAAAAAAAAAACAGCTGCATTTTATTTGACCCTAGAATAGAATTTTGGACTATTTTCAGACAGAAAACTCTCTTAATACTCAACTTTAGCACATTTTTGTCGCTGAAAAAACAAACAAAACCATTAACAACTCTGACCTTTTAATCGACTCCAAAGGGTCTAAATTAGAACCATAAGTGTGAAACGTAGTTTCATTTATTAGTGAAACATGTTGAAAAAATGGTGTGTTTATATCTGGGATTAACCCAGATTACCAACAATGACGACGTTCTAACTCTTATAAACATACATAAACTTGTTACATTGAAGGTTAAACTCCTCCTCAAGTAGAGTCACAGAGAGATCGTGAGAGTTTTAAATCAGCAGATCTTCTGTACTATCAGTCTGTATAATAACTATAATATTTGAGAGGTTACGCTGTATATTTGTCTTGTAGAGCCACAGTTGCTGATGATACTTTTTAGTTGTACACGTTGCTGCTCTCTTAAACTTGAGAAGACAACGTGCTGTTTATAGTGTGTTATTTTATTGTTGTGTTTATCTATTTGTGTGTCTTTTTTGATGCTATTTTTGCTCCTGACCTCAATGACCTTGTGTGGTAGAGTTGAGAGATTTAAACAATGGGTCTGGTTTACACTATAAAACTAATCTTATGTTATATTATATTCACATGTTCTAAAAAAAAATGTAATTACCCAGTGACATTGTTTTTTTTTACTCAAAAAAAGTATATTACATTTGGTTGTGACCTCACTTCCCTTTATATATCTAACACCTCTCTGGTTGAGGAACACCTCGTGATCAGTGCCGGAAAGGGAAGTTACAACTGTCCCCATGACTTTGACAAATAAATATTCATAAACGAGGAGATTTGTTCATCGTAAATGTACGATTAATGTGAAAAAAAAACAAGTTGGACTCACTTGCTCTTCTGCAATTTATCCACACATAAGGAGGCAGATTCAACAGTTAACATTCGCATCAGCTGACAACTCGATCTCCTGAGCCATTAGTGATCGGAAACATGATACAGTATTTTGACTCATGGCTTAAGTTTCTGAAGAGGAAACTCGAGCGATGATTTAAATCTGCCAACAACTCATTTATCCCCAGTCAGGAGACGGATATTATTCTCTTTACCAACAAGTACTGTAGCAAAATTGCGTGAGTTTCTACGAAGATAAAATCAGCCGCGGATTGTAGGAAGAAAAAAAAAAAGGGTCTCCTCGTGACTTTTGCATCACTCTGTCAGTTTCTATTTATGCTTATCTTATTAAGCCTGTGGCTCATGACTTGTAGAGAGGATCTCCTATGTCTCCGGTCGAGGTCATACTAGTTGGACTCTCCTCCGCGGCTTCGCTGCAGGGTTATGGGAAGGGTGAGACTCCTCTCACACCCATCTGCTCCCTCATTATAAAAATCACTTGAAATCCCGGGTCGGAAAATTGACATTTTACACGTACTTCCTCGGCCAAAACGGCGCGACCGCAGCTATGGTAGCAGCTCGGTCGTAAACACGAGGTTGTTTTTTTTATCTCGCATACCAAACTAAATATTTGCCCCGAAGGAAAGTCGCCGCTCTATGTGGGCGACTTTTGTCTTCTCCCTGACGCCACAGAGGAGATTCCTTGCTCTTCTTTGTTGCGAGCCTTGATTGACGGGTCAGAAGTACAAGAAGGCCGTCTCACGACCACTGCTCTGTCGGGGTCAGAGACTTGACCCCGTGCCTGGCACTGTCTTTTCGACTCTGGCCTCAAGGCTTCTTCCCTTTTTTTCCCCCCTCTCTGGTAACTTAATTTGGACTGAGCACCCCCCCTGCTTTACCTCTGCAGCGTTTAAAACAGTGGACCCCAAACTATAGCCCGCGGACCAATACATTTTGCCAGACAAAACTAGGGGTGCATTTGTTTTGTTTTCCATACATAGACGAAAATATAGGACAATTCATTATCAGGGGGTAAAATAATTTGACTAAATGAGATCAAGACTTTATGTTTTTTGTTGTTATATTCTACACTGTAGCATGTTGTTGCATGGGTTTACTCCGGGCACTCCGGTTTCCTCCAACAGTCCAAAAACATACAGAGGTTGATTGAGAACTTTGGGGAAATTGATCATAGGTATAGGAGTGTGTGTGTGAATGGTTGACTGTCTTTGTGTGCCGGGTGAAAGACTGGCATCCTGTCCAGGGTGTCCCTCGCCTCTCGCCCGAAGAAACTGGGATAGGCTCCAGTTGCCCCTATAAGGGAACAAGCGGTTCAGAAAATAAATAAATAAATAAATGAATATCCTCCTTTTTTTAATCTCTAAGAAGATCTGGTTAGAAAGATATCAAAATTTTAGCGCCTAAAATTGTATTTCCTGACTTAATTTCTATGATGAATCCACAAAGGGTTATTTGGTTAGTTATGACTTTCTGGAAATCAATACTTTGTGTGGTCTTCCCACTTTTTGTGTTACAAACTGACTCCTTCCCCCATGAGAGAAGGGGAAAGTTATGTGGCCCTCAGAGAGAAAAAAAAAAGTTTGGGGACCCCTGGTTTAAAGAGATGAAGTTAATCATACTTGTTTTAACGTCTTTGTCGTCCATCTCTGAGACAACATTTACGATAACGGAGATAAAGCCAAGAGCGGCGCAGCCCATGGGAAACCGCTCTACAAATATCTACAACACTTCTTTTTTTTCCTTTTTGGCTTGGAAGTGTATTAAAAATATTCAGAGAATTCCCAAATGCTCCTGGTGTTCATCCAAGCGTGGCACTAATGTTTTATCATCGCCCGCTGAGGATTTGACAAAAGCAGTGCCTTATGAGTGTTGAAAAGCCTTGTAAGCCCCTTTCAAGTATTCAATGAGATGTCTAAAGAGTGATTTAGAAGAATGAGCGGAAATGTTCTGATAGTAGCAATCATCCCTTGTTTTCACTTTCATCATCAGGCCGCTCCGGCCTCTGATGTGTTTAGAAAAAAGATTCTGTGAACTCACGTCTTCCATTATCGCTTTCTATCTTTCTAGCTGCAGCCGGAGCAGCTGGACTGTGGCGCGGCCCACCTGCAGCACCCCCTCGCCCTACGGAGGCCCCTGAGGGCCCTCCCCTTGTTCGAGTACACCGGCCTGACTTCAGTGTCAGTGGACAACGTGCTCAACCACACGGTGGTTATTCTTGGAACCAGCAATGGGAGACTGAGAAAGGTAAGAATCTGGCGATACGATACGTGTCACGATACCTGTGTGACGATACGATATATCGGGATATATTGCTATACTGTAGGAACAACAATATTTTGTTTCTTTTAAACAAGTAAGTAAGTAAGTAATTAGTATTTATAGCGAAGTAAGAACCATCATTTTAAAGTTGATCCTGAAAGAAACTGGCAGCCAGTGAAGAGTTTTAAGGATCGGAGAAATGTGAGTTCTTCTACTAGAGCGGCTCAGAATTCTCACTTGAGAGTTTTGTATCAACTGCAGGCGAGACAGCTCCTTCTTGTTAAGACATGAAAACAAACTGTTACAATAGTCCAGACGAGAAGACACAAACGCATGGATTACAAGCTCCAGATCATGTTGTGACAACATTTTCCCAAATTTAGAGGTTGTTCTCGGTTGAAGGAAACAACACTTTCTGGCTTTTACAGCTTAGAAATAAGCAAATACTCTCTCTAATCAAACATGGAAGTGCTTATAAGAAAGTGTTTCTCAAAATAATGTTAACAATGAAGTGCATTAACAGTCTCAAACAACCTGGAGCAACATGCAATATCCAGCTGGACCTTCAGTCAATTGTCTCAATTTTAAACTCTGTTTTAAGGCCAAACTTTAGCTTTAAAAACTGATGTTAAATGTATATTTAACCTTTTAAATAACATCAGCCTTTATTCAACCAGTATTAAACACAAAATCTCTCTTTATTAGATCGAGGCACATTCCAATGATCAAGTCAACATTAACACTAAAAGAAAGTTTGTTATTCTTGACTTTCATGCGTCGACTGGAAGTTTCTCTCGTCTCTACAGAACAGCAAAGTTAACTTCTTCGTTTTGTGTCGTCTTTCTTGTTTCGTCGATCTGCTCATAATCCGTGTCGTGATGCTTATCTAGAGACTTGATAAAGTTAGTGGTGTTAAATATGGTGGATGGATTTCTCCTCCAAACATCCGCACACAGCAGCACTTCAGCAGAGTCCGCTACTGCTAGCTCTGCTGTTAGCAACAGCTGCGTCGCTCAGCGCAAATATAGTTTTATTTAAAAAATATCGATACAGTATGAGGAATAAAAAACATCGTGATATATCGTTTTATCGATATTTTCTTACACACATATGCTTTCGAAAAGGTTGTAGATCAGAAAGTGAAAACGTTGCTGGTTTTTCTACGACAAAGTCTTTGTTTCAAACCTCCAAAATGAACCGTCTTGTATAATTTATTCATATAAAACCTCTTACCTTCTACGACCATACTTCCACCGGCTACATCAGTTGTTGATAGATGGATCTTTTAATTCCCAAGCGAGTGTATTGATGTTAACCCTCCGATGGCCCTTCACCTCAAGTCATGAGTAAAGATGTTTTCCTGGAAAGCGATGCAGTGAGAGGTCAGCTCAGTGTTCTTCACCTTCAACTTCCCAGTCCAGGTGTTCGTCCAGGCTGGTCAATCAATTAGCGGGATAACACCTTTTCTTAATCCAGACACCACCTCAGATATGTCTGAACAAATCTTCAATTGAATCTGTGTGTGTGTGTGTGTGTGTGTGTGTGTGTGTGTGTGTGTGTGTGTGTGATCCAGCCTCTACATTGTATTCAGCAATAATAAGAATTCCAACGGAAGGGTGACTGAGATTTCAAATTAACCAGCGATGGATGAAATTCTTCTCTCCCCGCTCTCGCCTCCAGGGGATGTCACATCAGATTTCTCATCTCTCTCTGTCCTCCTCGCTCACACCGGCCACCTGCATTCCCTCACTCGCCGAGCACATCAACCTCTGTCGCTGCCATTCTCATCTCCTCGTGCCTCCAGTTCCACTCTCATCTATCATTAACAGTCCATATATATATTGCATGTCCGCGCTCTATCTATAACCCTTCTAACTGCCGCACACTCTATTCTCCGTCTGGACTCTCTGATGACCACTTCATCTCCTACGTGCTGGCGATTGGGTTTGGACCGGTTGTAAATCCTCACCCACAATCCATCAGTACAGCTGAGTCCATTTGACAATAACACTTTCTCTGCACTTTTCCCTTTAGATCAGTGTCGTCCAATTCAATCACACGATGGTCACATTTTGTCTGTACAATTGTTGACATCATTTTTTTTCCTAAATTACTTCTTTGAACCAGTTTATATATGTACTCACTTTCACACACATATATTCACTTTCACACACATATATATATATACTCACTTTCACACACACATATATACTCACTTTCACACACATATATACTCACTTTCACACACATATATACTCACTTTCACACACACATATATACTCACTTTCACACACACATATATACTCACTTTCACACACATATATACTCACTTTCACACGCATATATACTCACTTTCACACACATATATACTCACTTTCACACACATATACTCACTTTCACACACATATATACTCACTTTCACACACACATATATATACTCACTTTCACACACATATATACTCACTTTCACACACACATATATACTCACTTTCACACACATATATACTCACTTTCACACACATATATACTCACTTTCACACACATATATACTCACTTTCACACACATATACTCACTTTCACACACATATATACTCACTTTCACACAGATATATACTCACTTTCACACACATATATACTCACTTTCACACACATATATACTCACTCTCACACACACATATATACTCACTTTCACACACATATATACTCACTTTCACACACATATACTCACTTTCACACACATATATACTCACTTTCACACACATATATACTCACTTTCACACACATATATACTCACTTTCACACAGATATATACTCACTTTCACACACATATATACTCACTTTTACACACACATATATACTCACTTTCACACACATATATACTCACTTTCACACACATATACTCACTTTCACACACATATATACTCACTTTCACACAGATATATACTCACTTTCACACACATATATACTCACTTTCACACACATATATACTCACTTTCACACAGATATATACTCACTTTCACACACATATATACTCACTTTCACACACATATATACTCACTTTTACACACAAATATACTCACTTTTCACACACATATATACTCACTTTCACACACATATATACTCACTTTTACACACAAATATACTCACTTTTACACACAAATGTACTGCCTTTTCACACGCATATATACTCACTTTCACACACAAATATATTCCCTTTTAAAACACATATATACTCACTTTCACACACAGAAATACACTCACTTTTACACAAAAATATACTCACTTTTACACACAAATATACTCCCTTTTCACACACATATAAACTCACTCTCACACACACATATATACTCACTTTCACACACATATAAACTCACTCTCACACACACATATATACTCACTTTCACACACATATATACTGACTCTCACACACATATAAACCCACTTTCACACACATATATACTCACTCTCACACACCTTTGTACTCACTTTCACACACATATATACCCACTCTCACTCACATACATATAAACTTCCTTGAGAGTGAGTATATGTGTGTGTGAGAGTGAGTATATATGTGTGTGAAAGTAAGTATATATGTGTGTGAGAGTCTTACAGTCAGAAACCTGATAAAACACACTGTAAACGGGTCTTAATGTCTCTTCTGGCAGCACCAGCCACCAGTGGCGCACAAACGCTTACGTCATCAAAACAAAGAGCAGCATGTAGTCGACAGACTCGACACAGTTTTAAGGATTATTTCTACAATCATTTAAACGTAAAGTTTTATGACAAGGTAGACAAGGATGGAAAAAACTGACATTTATGAGTCTTGTCCTCCAACTTTTAAAATCTCATTTTGTTAACATCTATTTAATTTATTCAATCATATAGTTATTCCAAAACAAAACATACAATTTCTTTGTTGTTCTTACAATACTGACAATAAATGTAAAATAGTTTTTCAAATGACAGTGAAATCTGATGACCCACGGACCAGAGAACCTGGAGTAACCCCACGCCATCAAACAAACTCGCCCCACTGTCCTCTTCCATCTTCTTCACCGCCCTCACACACTGTCACTCTCTCTTTTTGTTTATCCCTCCTCGAACACAATTGACAGGCCTGAACGTTGACACAAATATCTGTGCTCTGAGTTATTCATGAAACCATACAGCTTCTCCAAATCCTGACAGGCACAATTATAGTCCCTAATGTAACCCGGGCTCTTACTGATCACCATGAATGGAGTTCATTATTGAAATGATTGAGCCCTAAAGCTTGGAAAACCCATAATAGTGCAGAGCTACGTAGCAGCCCGTCTGATGTGGCGCTACGTTTTTCTGTAAAATCAAACAAAAGGTGTGTAATGAGACATATAGCCGGAATGTCTTTTCTTCTTTTTTTGAAATGTTCCCAGAATCTTCCCCCTTTTTTGTTCCGTCCTTCCTGGTCCATTAACCGACACTAATCACAGACTTGAAGGTTCCTCAGACCTGATTATTAAGCGAGATATCATCAGATGTTGTTTAACAAGATTCCATCCTGCTGTGGAGAACATGTGTAGCTGCGTCCAAGCTCATAAAAACAAAAGCTTTTCCCGTCCAATTAGACGCATTCCTTAATTCTGTCTCAGGCACATTCCAAGTCACCCCTGACTGGGCGGCTAAAAAAGCCAGAGGCTGCCTCGCAGGTTTCTCCTCCAGCCGAGAGCTTTTTCTGAATTTATCATTAGGGGATAAATACATAAAAAAACCTTTCATTATGCTAGCTAAGTGGTTGCTTGTTAACAGTCTTGTGTGTCGGCCGACATGGCAACGAAGTGACACAATAATCTCATGCAATGAGTTGTATCAACACTGCCTTGGACTTGATGTTTACCCCAAGAAGACGCAGCCGTTCGAGCCACGGTCCGAAACATAATTAGCTTCTGGTCGGGTTTGTGTGTGTCTGTCGGGGCCTGATTGCAGGTCCGATTGTGTATTTAGGTGCGTGTCTCGGTCTGCCGGGGCAGTGTCGTGCATCTCGTGTGTTTACGCCGACCCTGTGATTAAGAGCTAAAAGTGTGTTCCTGCAAAGCACGTGTGTCAACCTTGTTATACATGAAGTGTAGTGTTTCTCTGACCCCCGCGGGCGATGAGCGCTGCGCTTTTTCAGCTTTATGTGTCTTCCATTGTTTGTATATGTATGTATGTGTGTGTGTGTGTGTGTGTGTGTGTTTGCCCCCGGGATGGAGTAGTTACCGAGGTTAATGGTGCTGTTAGTGTGTGTAATGTGATTCTGACTGTGAGTTTGGCTCGGCCTAAACACAGGGGAACAGTGGTTCAGATTAAGTTATGGCTCTTTCACTGTCTTCCAGAGGGCCCTCAGTCAAGTAATTTGTAATTACATGCAATTTTTAATGAAGTCTCTCTCTTCCTATTACAGCTGACTTCTATTTCCAGAGTTTTTCCTTCGTCTTGTCTTTACTTTTACTCCGTCTGTCGGCCCATCCCTCTGCTTTCTCAGTTCATCACTTTCGTTGTTTTGCCATCCCTCCTTCCCCTCCATCTCTGGAATAAAAAGAACCTTTGATTCACTCGGCAAACAAACAGACTTTATCTCTCACTCCCTCTCTCCCCGGCCCCACCTCCATCTGTCTCTTTCTGTTTACACCCTTTTACCCATCCAGAGGCACAAACACACATTGAGAGAGAGTGTACACCAGCTGAGCACTCCTTAGTTGAAAGGGGTCTTTCATCTATGGAGGGACAGACCGAGGAGAGGCAGACGACCTGCCACTATAGCAGGTGTTTGTCGGATGACCTGATGTCAGACTCCCCCCCGCAACCTCACCCCGAACTACTTGCTTCTAAAAAATGGATATACTGTGAGCAAGAATGTTGCGTGTTCGCTTCCAGCTTGAGGCTTATATTGTTGATTTTGTATCCCTGTGCATGGTCATTTCTCAAATATTTTCCAAGTGCAATGCTTTACAGTACACTATAAGACAGGGTAGTACTGTCTCAAATACAATACTGCCCCTACGCACTACCCGGAAATGCTTCAACGGCTTCTTCTTCTACTACTATTTAACGCTTATTGAAACAGGCCATTGGAACCCTCCAAAGAAGTTATTCAGTTGTGATTCATCGTGTTATTTTTGTTGTTGTGTTGTTTTGTGGTCAAATTAGTGTTTTCTGGAGACATTTACACCGGTATCTGTTCCGAAGACGTGTCGTCAGTGACGTAGATGATGTTGAACGGAAGCTTAGTCACTAAGATGGCGACCGTTGAGAGTGGAAAGTGTCCATTGATCCACACTCAATTTTCCTGCCATTTGAGTACGAATAGCGTTACACATTTTCGCACAGTAAGTGCCGAAGTGCACGATATTGGGACACAGCACGGGTACTCCGGTTTCCTCCCAAAGTCCAAAATCAAACAGAGGTTTATTTAATACCCAAAATCAACTTGAACTTGAACAACCCTGTGATAGATGGGTAGATGGGTAGATGGGTAGATAGATGGATAGATGGATAGATGGATAGATGGATAGATGGATAGATGGATGGATAGATGGATGGATGGATAGATGGATAGATGGATGGATAGATAGATATATAGATGTACAGATAGATGGATAGGTAGTTGGATGGATAGATGGATGGATAGATAGATGTATAGATGGATAGATAGATGGATAGATAGATAGTTGGATGGATAGATGGATGATAGATAGATGTATAGATGGATAGATAGATGGATAGATAGATGGATGGATAGATGGATAGACAAACAACTTTATTGATCCCTCTGAAGGTCAGTGGTTGGAATTGAAACGTTTCCTGTGCATTGGTTAGAAAGATGGTTGTGGGTCCTTTTTTTTCCTATATTTCTAAAGCCCTCACAAGGTCAAATAGAAAAAGAAAAATTAAAATGAAAGTGCCTTTAATGATTTTTTAAATAAGGATATTCCCTTTTTTAAGCTCTTAGGCACCATAGGAAACATAAAGGTCCACCCATGTGTTAAAGTTTATCTCAACCGACGGACCATAGGCGCTTGTTTGGTGTTAAGATGGATGTTCGCCATTGATTTACTCACCTGTCTGCTCCGGTTTGACATTAACCAGCTCCCTAGGTGGTAAATGTTTGTGTGCTCAACGTCTACAGAAGTGACGCTGAGAAAGCTTGTCAACAGATGTGAGTCAGTTTGCCAGTTCCTTAGGCTGGCAGAAACTCCAGAGTAAAAAAAAAAACAGAACAAAATCAGAGCCTTGACTGTCTGCCATGACAGGATGTCTCACTCAGTACAATCTGTTTGCCCTGCCAGCTTTGTTTGTGTATGTTTGTGCGTACGTGAGGACATGGAACTCGCTGTTTTAACTTGAATCGCGACGTAGATAAAACAGCTCAGCAATACAAGATTAGGCACACAATTGCAACAAAAGGCGCTGTATAAACCTGAGATTGTAGAGTGTGCGTCAGAGGGAAAAATGAATAAACTGCACAGACAAATAGCAATCAGGCTACTAAATATAAAGTTGTTATGGAAGGGAGAATCCGGTTTTTTGAATTTATCAGCATCAAAATGAAGATAGAACCAGATAAATCAAATGTATTCTGCCACATAATAGACACTATGGTTACTTTAAGAAACAAACAACTTCCACATTTAGGATTATCAACGTACTGGATCTCAAAACCGTCGCTATGAGACACCATCGACTGTTTCCCTAGAAATATTTGAGTAATATCTGCAGCTACAACATTCCCACAAGATCTAAGGGTCACCCGAGGAACCCTCTAGTGCCGCGTCGTTGATTACTACACTCAGTCCGTGGCAACTCTGACCTCGTCGCGGCTGAGTGGTCAATAATGGGGGGAATGGACGAACCCTTCAAAAATTGTGCGTCGGTGTTCAGGCATTTTGAGGATTGTGCGTCCGATAATGGATGATTGCGCTTGATTGTTTGATGCCACAAGATTGCGATGAGTCATTATTGAAGGGAATCAGTCTGAGGAGCATCACGGTATCGATTTTCAGTCGCACATCTCTCGGGCCAATAATCTCGACAACAGTTCACCTTTTTTTTCCGCTTTCTCTCCCTCTCTCTCTCCGTCAGCTGACCCTCCGGGCCAACATGACCCTGGCCAATCAGTGGACGATGAAGCTACCGGCCAGCGAACCGGTTCACCACATCATGACCTTTGACCCGAGCGACCGGAATTTCCTCTACCTCATGACTTCCCACCACGTAAGTAGCGCCTCGTTCTTATCACATAAAGGGACAATGATGATTGGCTCTTCATATCCAGAGTAGTTTGCACAGCAGGCGTCTTGCAGCGTGTGCAGCCTGTCAATGGGTTTCAGTGCTTCCTTTTTAAAACCAATATACTAAATGGCTGTGGCGCCTAGAACAGGAAGTACATCTGCCCTCACAGCAGTAATCTGCTCTTAATTTTCATCAGATGTTTCAGGCGAATCAATCCACTTCCTGCTTCTTCACTAAAAATGCAACAATAAGATTACTGTATACCAGTCCTTATAAATGTCTCATTTACAAAAACACACTCTGATAGGAATATCCAGAATATGTTAAACCCATCACAGTCCTTTTGATTAATGTCCAAAGCTTTTTACGACGCAAGTGCACAATTAAAATGCAAATGAGACGAGCAGGATCCACTGCATGACCTCACAACTCTTGGATGTTTGGAAGCTAAAACAACCGGCTTTGTTGTGATGGACAAACCAAAGGATGAAAGGAAAATGGAGTAAACAATCCCGAAAAGAACAGGAAGGAAACAAGTGTTTATTCCATTATTATAAAAATAAGAAGGTTATTTGTCTAATGATTGGGTTGTAAACATGTTGATGAAACATCAAATAAGAATATTTTATAATTAAATATTAAGAGAAAGGTTTACAAAATAAAGTAAGGAGACATTTAGAAGGCAGCAGTCTTTAGCTACTCTGCAGCAATTAAATCCCACAAGATCCTTGCGACTTACTAAGGATGAGAGGATACAGTAGACTCTAGCAGCCTTTAAAGCTGATGTTTGGACATATTTTGGTTCCAAAACAAATTAAAGTAGTTGTGACTTCGTAAAGAGTCATGTGGTCTGTAAATTCTGCAACATCGGAGTCAAGTACTCGACAATAATACAAATATATCCTTGTTCCTACAGTATCGCAATAAATCCAAATTTATTGTGTCTGTGTCCCTGTATCGTGATACGTACTGTATCGCAGGTTCTTACAAATACACTCTCCTCCTCTTTTACAAACTCAACTAAATGACTCTTAAAGTATATACTTTATTGAATATTGTTTTGATTGTTTAAGCGCTTTGTGACCCTGGTCTGGAAAAGCGCTATATAAATAAAAATTACTTACTTACTTATTCTATAGTAAAATGTAATAGCAACAGGTTTCAACATGTGGAGAATATTTTTTAATCTTTTAAATATTTGTTTAGGTACAATACTGCAGTATGGATCATGTCAATGTTTACAACACACATAACTGCATCTTGATGTATAAAAGTTTGATGAAAATGTAGATTCTAACAAGGGATGAAGCGATGTCTGTTTTATCATTATTTGTAGTATCGACTTATCTTGTTGTTTTTTCTGTTTTTGCGTCAATCATATTTAAGTTTCAAATGTCCTGTTTATTACCTGCTGCAGAGTATAAAACTGCCATTTATCCATCGTTTTTTTTCTTCCACATAATGTGCTGGTCTCTTCAGGGGCATGTGTACGAGCAGCCTCTCGACGCCACCATGCGGGCTCAACATCGTGTAGTTACGAGAACGGATTTTTGCTCTTGATATGATTTACGCTAACGAAAGATAAACACAGGCGGCTCACGCTCATCTTCTCGCTCAACGACTCCTCTGTTTTGTGCAGATGCTGCGGGTGAAAGTCGCAGAATGCGGCCAGTGGCACAGTTGCGGCGACTGTTTGGGAGCCGGCGACGCCCACTGTGGATGGTGCACTTTGGAGAATCGGTGAGAAGCAAACACTGTTTAATGTTACTCTGAGATCCACGGAGGCTCCGGCTAATGTCCCCGAAGCCTCTTTCTCTTCTGCCAGACGCGCGTAATTCAATCAAATCATCATCTGGTTTAGTGCTTTGCCATTTTGATGTAATCAGAAATGTAATAGTGATTTTAGTTCCTCATTCAAACTGTGGAATAGACCTTAACCAGTTTATGTACAGTTTCGAAATACAAAAGCTCAGAATCAGCCACAAATTTGAGCATTTATCTGACATTGGTCGTGTTGTCTTCTGGTTTTCATCACATTAACTTTAAATCTCAAATTTTTGAAAGGGACGCGGTCGCGAATTGTGATTCTTCGAGCGACTGTTTGATGGTGTGGAGTGAGACGCTCCGAGCGTCTTTTTTGAGACTCAAACTCGCGGTTATTAGCTTAAGCTTGTATAAAGAACGTGTTTGTTTCTTCGCGTGTGGAGCGAGATGTTGTGTGATTAAAGCGTATCAAAGTGAATTGTGAGAGGAGCGGCGGCCCTCGAGACCGTGGCGTCGCCGGCGGGCGATCCAGAGAGGGCTTGAAGAGTGGAACTGATGAAGAGCCGCGAGATTGTGTGGTCAGACGGTCTCTCGCTGTCGTCTCCTTGTCTCTCCGCTTCTTATTTATCTATCTGGCGTCTCTTTATTCCCACTCCCTTGTCTTTTGGCGTCACTTTTTTAACCTCTCCCTCCGTCATCGTTGAGATTTTCAGTCGTCGTCCCGCGCTCGCCTTCCCGCCCGATGTGTCCGCGAGTCCTCGCCCGACTCTCTACGCCCCGCTGCCCTTGTCGTCCTTCTCTATCGGGCTACAAAGGAGCGTTGATGGTGATGATGGTGGTGGGAGGGAGAGCGCACACTGGCCCTTTTGACAAGGAAATGTCAGGAGTGTGTAAGCCTGTGTGTAAGTGTCAGTGCAAGTGTGTGTTGCTGTCTAGCTTTTGGGAAGCCTGGGAGCTGATGTCATGAGTGTGTGTATGTGTGTGTGTGTGTGATGATGAACTATTGCATGGCCAGTCATGTCTGCCGGCGGGCTCGCACTGGGCCACTGGAGCCCATGGGATCAAGGGGTTGAGAGCGAGCGGGGGCGGCGTCTCCTCACTGTAATAAATGAATAAAAAAAAAAAAGAATCTCTAACTGGAGGAAATCTAGTGTATAATCTGAGAAGATCCCAGTGTCTCTGCAAGTGTCCGTTTGATTTTCTGCATTCATCAGACGCCCGCCCGCCCGCTGAAGTAGCCATTGTTGTTTTTAAAAAAGAGAAGCCAGTTGCTCGGCTGAAGATAAAGTCGGTCCTTGATCACTCTATTCATGCCGGCGCGGCTTTAATCCGCCACATGTCACATGAAGGAACTTTTTAATATATTTTATCCCAATCAAATGATGTGTCATGTGCCTTTCCTGGCGACTCCCATGCTTGTCGGGCATGTGCTCGCGAGTGTTGCTAGCTCATATGTTCTCCCGCTGTTTTACAGCCTCGACAGCTCCCCACCTTATCCGACACCTCGAGGTGATGCGGCTTCACAGGTCATATTTTAGCTGCTTTGCTTGTTTATTCAAATAGCTGCTGCTGGAAGTGATGAGCGTGTTTGAGAGCAGCAGAAGTTTTTGTCGCAGAATTAAGCAGCAATGACTAGTTTAGAGGGAAGATGCAAAAAGAAAGTTGCTGTCAAGAGATTCTGAAATAAAGTTTTCTGTATTTTACGCCATTTATTTTTGAACTTTCGAAATTCTTCGGCTCATACAATTAAATGTGAAATTTAAGTGTGAGCCGTTTAAAGTTGGGAGAATAAAGGGCTATTGTTTTCTCAGTCACCTGGGAGACTCAAAGTAGAACGGCTGCTCCTTTCAAACATTCCATTGCATCCTGGATGCTTCCCCATGTTGAGGATGCTTCAGGGTACAGACACATCATGAGGTTTGGGCCTCTTTGCTCTGGCTGCTGCCCCTGCAACCCACCTAAGATAAGCAGTTAAAGATCACGAATGAATGAACGAGAAGCGTTTGCTGTTATTGAAGTCTTGTTGAGCGACAGTTCTGACCCCGCCGCTCAGATCCTTCCGTACTGAGAATTATGACATCTGTTCTCCATCAGCACACTCAAGAGTGTGAAGCCAAGAAATAGATTTTTCAGTTTTAGCAAATGACCTAAATTACTAAACTTCCAGTGATTTTTTTTTTTTCATCTCTCGGGATTTTCTCTTAAACAGGAGCTTCCTAATTTACTTCCACGGATTGAAAAACTGAATCCCACATCTGTCCATTTGGCACACTGGTCCAAACAGGAAGTGGAACACTTGATGAAATCCAAAGAAAAATAGCCAACACTCACTATTTTACGATGTGGAATTCTGAAAGTTTGCTTAAGAGTGTGAGGACAATCTGCTGGCAGATCACGTTTACTAGGAGCCGCACTGTTTTTGTGGGACGTTTCTTTGACTTTAAGGAATGAAACACCCTAAAGAAGTGAAAGTTATATTGTTTAAAACCGGAGAGCGCTGATCCAAATCTGTATCGTGAAGATTAAACGAATAAGGGCGATTAAAATGGGAACAATGTGGTTTTGATACATGCTTTGCACATTGTTTTGACGTGTCTAGAAAGCTTTGATAAATCATGAGTCAGAGAGGAAGAAAAGAGTTTAATTGAGAACACAACAGGTTTGATAAAAGAGACTTGAGGCAAAGTTAAGTATAAAGAATCATTGTGAAGGATAGGACATGTACAAAGATAAAGAATAAATGACAAAATTCAAACTATAGCTATTTGAAAGTGAGTGCAAGTTGGTTTTACAAATTTGAAATGGATGACGAGTACAAAATACCAAGTAAAACCCTATTAAAAACTCAAACTTTGACACTGATATATGCATTAAACTGGCCAGAAATAAATGTTTCCATTTAGCAGCTTAACTGTTTTTAGCCCTTGTGGTCTTGTTTAACGGATCTGATATCATTTTCTGACATCATGTAAGTAAGTAAGTAAGTCATTTTTATTTGTATAGAGCTTTTCCAGACCAGGGTCACAAAGCGCTTAAACAATCAAAACAATATTCAATAAAGTATATACTTTAAAGGTCAAGATAAAACTGAAAACACAACAGGAGTTCCAGAAAATCAAGGAAAAGCCTGAACAAATAAAAACCCTTAAGATGTTTCTTGAAGGAGTCAAAATACTTTGGAATATCACCAACTTTTTTTGGAATAGTCTAACTAATGATTGTTTTAAGCATGATTTTTCCTTTAATACATGTATTTTTTTTAATTGTTTTTTTTGTTTTTTTGATCGGTATTCAGTTACAAAATAAAAAAGTCTCAACCTTTTATTTCGGACATAATCCAAAAAAAGGAAGGAATTCATGAACCCTGAACTATTTTATCAGTAACAAGTAACGTATCGAACAAAATGTTTATTTACCTAAAACACATTTTTAAATTCTTTTTCCATTCTTAAAGGCTCAAATCATCTACATTGTCTTTTTGTAATATTATCTATTTTTATTCTTGTGTCTAAGTTGAGGCTAACACTCTTTTACTTTTTGTCTCTTCACTGTCATTCTATTTCTGTCATGATATCCTTTAAAGCGTAAAAACCTAAAAACCTAAATTTCATGATAAACTGGGGACCATGTGAAATTCAATTAAGGACCAGCTTTGTACATCCCATGGGAGAAGGCAAGTGAATTAGTAGATTCCCTTCCAGGTGTGAGGAAGCACATGTGGTGATTGATATTTTTTGTATTGTTAACTCACCAAAATCCAAGGAGCCTGCTATTCAATCTGTGAAGAGATGCACCCACTACAGTCAGTTGCCATGGAAACGCACGTCAACAGAGCTCTCGTCCGTCTGAATGATGGCTGTTTATTTTCTTGAATGCCACATCAGAGATGGTCCTGCATTTATGGTTGACAGAGCATGAAAGTACCCGGTTATATATCTGTATCTATATTTGGGCACTTGAATAAACTGGAACACCAAAGTGTCGCTTTCTTTACAAGTTATGCATCCACGCATGGCTGTGCAAGTCTGATGGCTGACTGCTCTCCAGTGCTTTAAGGTGTCAAATAATCAAAATCGCAGACGGGACAAAAAAAAAAAAACGAATGTTCTTTGAAGATGGATATTTTTGTTTTGGAATATATGAATTTTAATCTAAACTTTCTACCTCTCCGTGTGTCCAGATGCACCATCCAGAAGGAGTGCCCTCAGGCGGCGTTGGCACGCTCCTGGATAAGCATGGGGGACGGCCCCCAGCAGTGTCCGTCCATGATGGTAGCCCCCCCGGAGATCAGCATCTCGGCAGATATCAAGGTAACCACTAATTAGTCTTCACCTCGATAGTCGTTAAAAAGTTGAATGACATCATTGGGACAAGAATATGTTTTTTTTCATCACAAAAACTTGTATTGTTGGTCATTTAAAGGGATAATTCACTCCAAAATTGTACTCGTTTTCTAGTCTCCCTCACGTCGAATAAGAGTTGGGATTGTTTACAGAGTAATCTGTTCCTTTTTAGAGTTATAGACAAAAATGTTTGTTCATTTTAATGTAGCGACTGGAGCCCAGTTGTCTTCGTCCTTATCTTCGTCCAATAAAACATCTTAAAAACATCCAAATACCACTATACCGCTCGTTTTTAACATCTATCTTGAATTGAAGCCTCATCATTAAGAATTAGGAGTACAGAAAAAACTTAAATAAGTTTATTCCAAGTTTGTTTGTGATGGATGCTCCAGATCTTTAAACTCCATCTACAAGTTTATCCTTATTCAAACATTGCAAGTGTCAGTGCACAAGATTTTGCTAATGGTCTTAAAATACAGAAATTTCTAATGTTGAGGCTTCAATACAAGATGGATGACAGTATTCTGATGTTTTTAAGTTTTTCATTTTGGACAGAAATGAAGACGGCGACAACTGAGCTCCAGTCACTACATTAAAATGAATACATTTTTGCCTAAAATGAACGGATTACTCTGAAAAAGAGCTTTAGTCGACATGAGGTTGGATAGAAAATGAGTGAAAATGGCTGAACCATCCCTTTAAGCCGATCCTCCCAATAAATGTGCAGGTCCACCAATGTTGAATCAGGGAATTGCTGCCTTGTTGTAATTAGTTTTAAGCAAGCAGTTCCTACATGAGTAAAGATTTGTACTGCGGAAGCTCCCATCAGTCTCACTCGCCCTGAACAGGAGCACACTTGTTATCCGCAAATGAATGTGCAAACACTGCTCATGGCCACAAATTGAAAAAAGCACATGGTGTCATTTATCTTCTTGTCTCGAGTCTGGCGAGGTTCCCTTTTTTTTTCGGGAATTATTTTTTTGCAAATTTCAGACCGAGCCGTCCCTGACGGTAACTTATAATTTCGTCGAACTTTTGTACGATCTGAATGGTGGAAAGTGATGAAAAACTCCCTCTCAATGAGAGTGACTTTCAAATAAAAGAACACCCGGGGCTCTTGTCACGGAAGCATGATGCGATAATTAGTGCGGTGAAATTTGACACTCGTAATGAATTTGAACTTTAATTACACCTTATAATGAAGTGCAACAATGAGAAAACACTTCATTAAACGGTGCATTGGTCGTAATTAAGTCTGGCTATTGGGGTCAGCGCGGCGTAGCCGAGGCCGGCGGTTGATCCTTCCTGTTGTCCGACAGGAAGTCAGGCTCATTGTCCTTTTTTAGCAAACAGGAAGCACCAGGCGGGAAGTCACGATGCCTCACCAGGATATGACCGATTCTTCCGAACAAAAGAGGAGTTTTTTAAGAGCTGTGCAATATCCAGAAGCTTCAGATCTGATCTTCCCAGTTTGTTTCTCACATTGAAATTATTCACCGAAACGAAAAAAAGAAAAAGCGTTATGTTTCTCATTACACGCCTGTACTTCAACACTCATCCAAATATAGATATCACACCGTGACATCTGCTCGAGACGTCTTTATCGCACCATTTTTTTTAAAAGAATAACTTACTATATTAAGTTGTTCTTTTAGGATGTTGGGATCCTCATTAACGGCAGCGTCCCGGATCTGGTGAACTCTGAAGTCCAGTGCGAACATGGTCCCGGGTTATCGACAGCCGCTACGGTGCACCTCGACTCCGGGCCGGCTCAGATCCAAACCTGCCCCCTGCTCCCTCGAGAGAGCTACCGACCGATCCCCCCAGGCACAGGTGAGACCGACCAGCTGGTCCCACCCCCCCCCCACTCCTCCTCCTGATACAGCCCAATATTCATGCTGTGACTTATTTAGTATGTTTATGAGCTGCCGCAGATCAAAACAATTCACTGAGGCTGCCCTCAGGTCCAGAATAAACGACATGATGTGTAACGTGCCTTTGTTTCTTCAGACCATATGACTGTTTCTGTGGCTATTAAAGTCAACGGCACATCTGTGGTGTCTGGCAGCTTCATCATCTATGACTGTGAGCGGACCGGAGCCATACACCCCAAGACAGCGTGAGTCCACTTCTTCTTTCATTCCGATAATTGGATTCCTCAGTGTGTCCTGGTCTGGCCTCGTCAGCCAACCTTGTTTAGAAGCACAGGTTAGGACCAGAGCTGGTATTTAGGATGGTTTTCCTACAGAAACTTTTGTTAGATTTACTTTAACCTTGGATTAAAACGATCTTTTTTTTATTGTTACTTTATAGACTCAAAAAATGATTTTTATCATACTGTTCTTAATTTGTTGATTTCACTAACCTTTGTGTTATCTCTGGGTCAAGGTGACCCGGAAGCCTGAAAACAAATGTGTTTAAATTGACTCACACACAAGGGTTAAGTCGTTTTTGTTTAAATTGTAATTTTCCCACTCTATTGAAAGCCCTATAACTGATTATACGTTCCTGAACACAACACACTCATTTTAATTTAAACTCAATTAAATGTTTCTTCGCCCTTATTTTGTCAATGTAAATAGTTTTTATTATGTGAACCACTTTTAATCTTGTTTTTATTCAACACCACCATTTCCGCAAATTATACTTGTTCACCAAAATATTGAGTCATCATCATCCTCCACTTTCTCATCAATATTTGGCTTAATATAATATAAGCATGTACTTTAAAGTTCAACTAATGTGTTGATTCAAGTGTGTTTTAAATAGATGTTTAACCTCTATTGTACTCAGGAGAACTCTCTTTTCATTGAAATATTTACATTAGAAAATGTGCTTTAGCCCCACCCACTTAAAACACTTTGTTTTTCTGGAGATTAAATCTTGTTTTGCAATGACCACGCCCACTCTGATGTGATTGGTCAAACGTCAAGGTTTTGTACCACACTTCATCAATCCTGGAAGTCTCCACCTCCAAGGGACTCGTTGTATAAACAAAGTGGGGCTGGATTACGAGTGAAGCCCATTTTAACAGCATAATAGACTCCGCTCTTGTAACCTCTTGTTCGCCCAGATTTCGATGAAAACTTTATAAAGTAATAAGTTCAAAACATGGTCATGATGAGAGACTTACTGCATCTTGGGAGGATCATTTTTAACATTTAAAAGTCAGTAGAGTTAAGTTTTCACATGATATTGATTAAAATTAATTCAGCAACTGTATAAACCTGTCACTGAAACATGTCGGTGATGTAGCGCCCTAAAAAGGTTGATAACTGCAAAACAAAGCTATAAAAAGAAACCTATTTAAATGGTTTCCTTGGATGATTCATGGCTGTCGATACTAGAAAAACAACTTTCATTATTGTTCTGTTTCGCCGGGTCATGATTAATAGCTGATACGGCAACATCTTAGAACTTTTAAGAAACTCTTCAAGCCGTGTTCTCATGGCCCATCGACAACTCTTGCGTAAGGGTGACATCTGCCTGCTATTTTCGTGCACATATCAGATGACAAAGTGGATCAAAGCAACGAAATAAATCTCCTTCTTTTGGCCTCTTTCCTCACTTCCTATTGTTCTTCCTGCCTTCTGTTTAGTCCTCGCCGAGTAAATATGGCTGGCACATCCCTAAGCGGTCCATTTTGTGTATCTGGCTTGCCGCGCAGATTTGCCGCTCAGGATCAAATCTGGGATTAATATGCTGTAAAAGTTAGGCCAAAGGAAATTGGATATTTATGTCTGGCTGGTCATGTTGGTGTTTGTTTATGCGAAGGACTGTGGCTCGGTCACAAAGAGGGTTTTCTCATTTCTGGTGGGGATCCAGCTGGCTCCCTTCTGAACGCCAGACCATGTCAAAGGATCTTGTTTATCTGATGGGCAGGATCAAGGCCTCGGAAGGGGGCACCGGAGTGTGCGCGGCGGCTGATTGAAACCATGTGGGTGTGTCCCCTTGTTTTTGTTCTCTTTGTGAAAAACGTTCTGAAGGTGTGAACGCAGCAGTCACAGGTACACGAGCGCAAGACCGCTTCCAATATGCGAGCGCGGCCTCGCGGCTGGCTGCCGTCCAGGAGTGTGAAATTAGATGATGGTTTCTCGAAGGTGATAATGAGCAAAGTGCCATTCTCGCAGGATGAGCATCAGGCGGCAAACTGCATAGCTGCTATTCTTGTGCGTCTGAATTTAATCACTTCAAGCTGTTTTTATTCCAAAAAAATCCCAAAGAGATCCTTAGAAATCCAATTCGGCAAAATGCGTTTAACCGGAGCCGTCTTTGTTTACCGCCTTATGAAATAGCGCCCTCGCTTATCCTTTTTAGAGAAAGATTTAAATGCCATTTGCAGCTGTATAATTACACATTAACGGCATTTGCGGAGTCGGCATTGTAAAAGCAAATTTACGTAAGAGGATTGCCATTTAGGACGACACACTGTTTCAAGTGTTCATTGAATGTCTGCAAACCGCATTGATTGCGGAGAGTTGTCCAGCATTGAGAGACACCATTGTTCGGCTCGAGGAACAATAGCACATTTCCACCAATGACTTTTAGGATAGGCCTGTAGTCAGCACTAAGATAACTAACTTGTGTTCAGTTTATCCCATTAACTTTATTAACAAGCTGCAGCCTTTCATGTGTGCTCATGATTTATAATGACTGAATATGTTGTTTCACAAAACTACCTTTTTCCATTGTGTTATAGCTTCACTATTTTATTTGTATTCATTTGTTTATATGATTTCTTTACTTTTCTGTTTGCATAACCTTTATGAAACAGCCTCATTTTTATTTCTAATTACGTATTGTTTTATATTATCAATATTTATATCTATTTTCTAATAATAACCAAAACTATTTGGTCATTATATAGCATTACTTCTTTGCATTAGCATTTAGCATCACATCATTGCATCCATTTTATCTTTTATTATTGAATAACTCTTTAAACATCTTTTTATACAATCCCATCCCCCCCTGGTGTCACTTTTAAGTATTAATATTCAACCTCACCATTTGGTATCGTTTTATAGTTGCTTTTCTGCATCACTTTTTAGCATTTAACATTACTGACTCCCAGCTGTAATTGGTTTCCCTTTTTAAGCATTGTGTTCTAGAGTACACGCTTTGCATGAAGAGTAGTGAATCTAAATACAATAATGCGGAATAAATGAAGTACTTTTTAAGCGAGACGGCTTCACTTTGGGGTCTTTTGTTTAGCATAATTACCTTCTCGGAATGTAAAATTTCATCTCTTAACGGCATATTAAAGCAAAATACGCTGAGGTCAGCCTAACGTTTATAATAATAATAATAATAATAATAATAATCTCTATTTATATAGCGCCTTTCTAGACCTATGTGGCATTTATATTTAAAAAAAAAGAAATAGAATTGTTTGTCTAATACTACAGTGTTTGATTTCATTGGGGTTCAGTCAAATGTTGCACCGTTTGTCCTGCTTACGTCGGGCGGCCGTTTGTTCGGTGGCAAAAAACAACAATTTCGAGGCAAGAGACACATCTGGTCGGCACAAATCGATTGCAATGTGTCGCCTCAGCGACGCTTTTTTTCTTTCCACACGTGTGGACAGTGTCCTTCTAATGGTGTTGAAGAAACACCTGGAATACTGTCATCTTGTCATCGCTATTATCTGAAGGAAGAAAAAACCATCGTATTGAGATATAACCTGGAATGAAATGGTGAATAGTTTGATAGAAATATATATTTTTTTGTTCCGTTGAACACAAGTGTTTACTTTGCAGGGAGAAGCTTCCACAATCTGGGCTTAAGTGCACTTCTCCATGTATGTCAGGTGTGTGTGGAGATGAGTTTGCATGCCGGGGCGAGAGTTTTGTCCATCTGTGCATGTGTGTGTTTAAGCATTTTCTCCCGTGGTCTGTCCATAAGTGGTCACTAGGCAAAGTGTTAATGACAACCAGACGATTGCGAGGCATTCCACTCTCACCAAACTCTCACCACTTAACCTGCCCTCTCGCTCGGCTTCTCCCTCTCTCTCTCGCTCTCCACCACCCACACCCAAACACACACACACACGCCTCAACACACACATGCTGTTTCACTCCCCTGTCTCAGGTTTTGTCACCTTTTTTTTTTTTTTTTTTTTTTTCCCTCGAATCCATCTGTCTGTTTGCTCCCATGTCTCTGTTGCTCTTTGGGAAAGTGATCCTTTCTTCTGAACGTATTCCTGGGCTGACAGAAATGTGATTGAGCATGTGTGTTTAACCGCCGTGTCCACTCGGAGGGCCCTGAGAGTGTCAACCCCACTGTGTGTTCGGCATGTGTGCCGAGGTTTTGTGTCCTCCCCTGGACACTGGGGGTGGTCTGTGTGACGGGGTGTTTGTCCCCGGCTGAGGGGAGTTAATGAACGCTGTGTGTGTGTGTGAGAGCTTGTGTTGTTGGTCGGTGATTTACAAGCAGACAGGGGGGGAAACAAAAAGAAACTTTCTGATGATAGGGGCCTTGAGGGGATCGTCTGCTTGTAATCTGTGGACGCACACACACACACACACACACATCTTTCATCCCATCTTTAGGGCACAGCGTCAACTAGAGGGACTATAAATCCCAGTGTGGGGCATCTGTCTCTTACTGGAGGGTACACACACCCCACTATCTCTCGTCACGTACACAATCTTTATTTTCCCCTGATTAAAATGATTCATGTTCCTCGATAACCTTGTTGTTTTTTCTACCTGACTATGATACACACTATCCTGAAGCGTTTTATTCTTTTAATGTAACCTCAATAATGCAGGGAAACTTTACTCAAGAACATTTTTTATATCAGATTCATTATAGTTAGCTGTCAATCAAATATATATTCCCAGTGTTCGTTCATGTCAGTCATCAGTTAAGATGACATTTTATAAATAGTTTCATCATCGGAGTTGATGATAAATCAACGGCTCGTGTCAAAATAAAGCAGAAGTTGGATTTGTGGTGTTGAGTTAACTTCTGTATGAAAAGATAATAAGTCTTGTGGTTTGTGGCTTAATAAATGATGGTCTGTGGAAGTCTTTGAAAACAAGGAGTTGTCCAGACTTCATTATGAATGTATTTAAGAAACAAATGTTGTATTTTATAAATGAATAACTCCATCATTGTTGACAAATTGGATTAAATAATGAACAGGGGCTTAAAAAACTGCATTTTGTTTATTAAATCACTTCCACTTAGCATTTGTCTATATTTGTCCTAATCTAAGACTATACTATGTTATGTAAGAATCCATAAAACTCTATTAAAATATTTTTTGCGGTCCAGGTGTCATTTCTTGGTCGGAAAGTAAATCTCTCCTCAAGAATGACATCACAGTCAGAAGAAAACGACTCCATTTCACATTTTTTTATATTTTACAAGGTGGTAAAAATAAACAAATATAAATCTTTTTAATTTGTTTCGGAACCGACTTGCTTAAGACCCTGGTTCTTGAATTGGTTTGAATAATGACATCTGTTGTCATTGATGTCACTTAAAAATAAACGATGTCTTGGTAATGGCTAAAACATTTTATAGTTACACGTAAGGGTTACGGTGTGGTATTTAAAAAATACTTTTATATAAATATATATTTTAAACAAGGTATACAATCAAAGTTTTTAATGAAGAAATGTTTTGAACTCTCTAAAAAAGACGCGCGTTTTGAATTAATATTTTAGATGCTTATTCTATATGTAAGCAAGTAAAAATTGTCCATATTTTGGTAAAAATGACCAAAAATCTTCACATTTATATGTTTCTTAATAATCAAACAACAGCTTTCGTCCTTTTAAATACACATTGACCTAAATCTGTTTTCGTAGAATCACCTGTTTTCCTTCATCAACTTTCAGAAATTAATTTTTAATGAGGCACCTTCAATTATTGCAGAGCATTCTGGGACTTGTGGTATAAGTAGGATCAGGGCTTGAGTGGCAGTAAGAGGGACTTTCCCTGATTTCAACTTTACTCACAAACACAATTTCTACCAGGCTTAGTCCAGATATAAACATGAGATCATCCCAAATTACCCAGCTGACTGTGCATACTTTATAACAACAGCAAGCAGGAATCACACCTACAACCCTTTCCATCACACTGAAGCAGATTAGACTAGTGTGAACATGATATTAGACGGCACTGTCTCTTTAACTAGCTGCATCATTTAGTCAAATAAGAAGCCTTGGAAGTCGCTTAATATTAAATTATGCACGCAATTATTTTGTTTGTGCCGTTGTAGTGTGTTGTGTCTCAGCAGATTTGATCCAGGCTGAATTAAAACTCTTATTAAAATCTATACAAAGATGAATAATTCTGCTCCGAGAGCTTTCATTAAAGAGGGAAATTGTGATTTATTTTGTTTGTTGTTTCCCCGTCAGATGTCTGAGCTGCCTGAGCACCAGGTGGAAGTGCTACTGGGACCAAGAGAATCACCTGTGCGTCTCCACGAAAGACGAGTCGAGGCACACCATTCTGGAGGTGAGCGCTATTACCCTGTCGGTCCGCCTCTCAAGGCCTTCGCTCGCATGACTCAAAAGCCTACACAGCCTCCGTCCAGACGCTGTGATTCAACGTTTGTAAGATCTTTTTTCCAGACGGTAATTCAGTGGAAGGTTACACATGCCTCGACAGCATGTAGAAATGTTATACTCCGCCATAAAAACCTCCAGAGGTTCGGATTTAACAGAGTCCTACAGGCCAATCTGACATTTTAAAGCCCTGGATGTCTTCAGCGGTCAGAATATGAAGCATGCCGTCGCCTCTTTCCTGGTCATTCCGAAATGTTGAGACGAGAAAAAACCCACATTACGTTGATGTCTTTACACGTTGCTTTGACTGTAAGCACAGCTGGCGACTGCACTAATGGACTGTGAAGATGTATGTCTGGCCACCTAAAGACCCCTGAGGGCACAAACTACTCTGAACAACAAACAAAGTGAGTAAAGACTTGGCATTAGCTCCTAAAAGGCCTGTGTAACCGGGAAATTGAAAGCAAAAAAAAAAAAAAAGGCTGGCAAACTCCTCCACTGTCCTGATGATTCATTCTGAGCTCCAGTGAAACACAAGAATTAATTCTCTGCTTCACTTTTGACTTCTCCTTAAGACATGTTATACTCATAACATCATACTAAAGATAATCAACTAGCAGTCAGGTTTCATGGAAAATTGTTTTTTATTTTGCCGAATAGTGGACAAATAACAACAAAACTTAGGAAAGATTATTGATGTCAAGAACTATACACTTTCAATAGGAAATATATTATTATCTTATTAAATTTAACGCATTTTATTTTTATTTATTTATTTTTCATATGACATTTTATGGTTGCGACTCTTTTTTTATTTTAGTTAATCAAATTTTATTTATCTAATTTTATTTTATTTATATTAATGTTGGTGACACCACAATTCAATAAGAGTTTCTGATTCTTATAAGACTTAAATTGATGTTTGAAGCAAAGGAATTTGTCTGGCGAAGGAGGATAAACAAGGCAATAGTTAAGATCAAATGACTCCACAAACAGATTGCCCCATTGTGTCGTTGAGTTTTAAACCCCTGCCATAAAACCATCAAGACCAATAACAAGTGGTCTTGAGACAAAGAACTGTCTCTATAACCAACTTTATGTCTGTGATGTTTGACTGAGCTCTGTGTTCTTAATATGTATTCATTCCTGTTTACTATTACGATGTTTCTGTGCCTGCTGTGCTATTCCACATGTGACTTACATATATTTTGTGTCACATCATTTAATTAATTGGCAGAAATCAAGGTGTGAAGGTCATTTTGGGGTTATAAAGAAAAAGTTTTCCAAGAAAAATAAACAAATCGTCTACATTTTAATGTCAAACAAATCACAAATAACTTGAGCTGCTTAAGCTCTGCTTCATTTTGAGTATTTATTGTGACTCTTGCGGTATGTGGTGTTAAGGTCGTGTTTTTAAATTCACGCAGACGAGGGGGTTTCCTCCCCTGCCGAGGGTCCGGTGGTCCTGTTTTTCTAATCCTCCACTTCTATTTGAAGCCGTTGTTGTTTCCTTAGGAGTCGAGACTTCACCCTCTCATTTCCTCCTCCTTGCTATAAACAGGATGGGTATTTTGGTTCACGGACACACGTGGGTTTTAGCCATTGTTATGCTTCTTTTTTATTACTCATATATGTCACTTCCTGCCACTTTAACCCCCAGAACGCCGCTTCCTGCCCCAGCGTGGTGGCCATGGACGTCCCCCCCTCGCCGTCAGGAATGGCCCAGGACTTCATGCTGTCCCTCAACAACTTCCAGGAGGTACGTCAGACTGTCTCCTACCGGGGAGTCAGACTTGGAGCGTGTCCAGAATGCATGTTGCGAAAATGATTGTTGTAAACCAGAAGCATATGGCGGCCTCGCTTCAAGCGGCGTCGAAGCACAGATGGATATTTGTAGTTTTTTCAGTCAATGAAAAAGAAAAACACGAAGACTGGTTTTTGAGGAGGAAAGAGAATCTTTGTGCTTATGCGGTCGGTCTATCTAACTGTGACTAGCTGAGGTGTTTCTTCGTCAGCAGACGAGACAATGTGTGGAGATCTGAGGCAGCAAACCTGTCGGCACCTTCATTTAGAATACAGATCGACTTTCATATTGCTTTCTCTCCCCCCCTTCAAATCCTTATTCTCATGCTTAATCCAGACTGAGCGCGTCGGATGCTGATGCTGCATCGCTGATAAGAACCTGACAAGGATCCTCAAAAAAATTCCTGCGAGTTGCCAGGCGTGGTCAGTCACACGCGTAACCCTTGCTGCCCTTTTCCCAGTGTGTTGCCATGGTGACAGACTTGGAGTCACGTACATACAAACATGCCTTTACTTCCTCGGGGTTTTTCGGGTCTATTATTGGTCAGTCATGGTGTGTTTAGACAATGAATAATGTCTTTCTCAAGACTGCAAAAAACAGAAAAATCCCCTCTGACTAATACATGTTTGTGAGCCAGCTAAGATGAAGAGATCATGTTGTTGAATCAACTGATTAGTTATCTCGGACTTTTTTTTATCAAGTTATTCAATATCACTTTGAAAGTTTAGGGAAGTAAAACCTGTACTTTTTTTTTAACCTAAAGCTCATTAAATATTTCCATTATTTGATCTAAAATGCACTTTTCCAGTCAGTCAAGCATCAGCCGTATTTTTGTCATGAAGGCATCTCAAGACATCGTGAAGTGCAACATGAACTCAATTTTAAGTGACTTATATACTTAATCAGCATTACTTTTTTAACATGAACAACAACTTTATGGACAATTTAAGATTGTTTTTTCTCCAGATTATTTTATTTTCAACTTTTCAGAAAGCAAGACAAAAAATAGTCGACCATATAGCCATCCCTAACAAAAAATAGAAAAACAATAAAAAATAAACAACAAAAAACACAACAAAATACCCATCACTCACGAAAATACAAAACAATAATAATTAGATAATCCAATCAGGAACATATACATTGTGACAAACGAAGAAAAAATATATATATATATATTAGGTGTACATTGTTTCTGCAGAAACATCTTTGAAAGTTCCATAAGCCAAACAAGGAGCGACTTCTTTGTTTCAACACTGAACCAAAAACCAAATTGCTATTGTTTTAGAATCATTCAAATGTACCGGTTGTGGTGAGAAACCCAAAATGGATTTTCAAGGATCAGTGGCTACATTTCTCCCCAAAACTAGAGAATAAACATGCACTATTTTTTTCCTTAGCTTTGTATTTTATTATATGCTTTCTATGAATGAATGTAGTTTTATGTATTAATGTAGTTTTATCACTGTCATGTGCATTTTGATAATAATTGTTTAACAACATTACAAAAAAAATCATTTTTCTCTATCTAATTTTAACTGTTTGACACTTTATTAATCTCGTTGTACTTGTTGCAATGACAATACTGAACTGTTACTCAAAAGAAAAACAAGTGACCCAAAGTACCCTCAATATGAGATAATCTTTTACTAGATCCTTCTGTTAGTAAGTATAATTAGTTCATCTAAAACTTCCTTTTTGTATCATCTTAAAATACCTCCATTTTTTAAATGTAAGTTTCTGTTTAAAATATAATTTGTATTCTGCTATATTTGAGACTCAAGTGTTGCTGCAGCCTTTAGTGTGCACCAGCAGGCCGAGTGTTTCTGTGATCGTTTGTCTAACACCATTAGAAAATAAAAATAAAACATCAAGTCTGTATAAATCAACAAACAAGTATCATTTACAAGAGCTCTTAATATCCACTTATCCACGTTGTTTTCACCCCGACAACAAGACCAACACAAAAATGTATTTTACAACCGGGCAGCGGAAAGTTAGAAAAATTCTGATTATAATTAATAAATCGCATAAATCGACAGCCCCTACTTCCTGCATCATGTGACACTTTAAGCCAGTTGGCAGTGGTCAGTTTCCAAATGTCAGGGAACAGCGGGGAAGGATCGACTTGAATCCGCGTCCACTAAGTCCTAGAGTAGGAACCAGAACTCGCAGCAACAGACCCATGATGTCACAGCGGGGGGTTTGGCATAACATTTTAGAGATTTTAATAACATTTTGTGCTATTCCAGTAAGAGCCTGCAGGACAGTCTCCTGCATACACAGATGGAATTAAAAGGGTTGCTACAACAGTTACAGGAAATCGTATGATCCGCTTTTCTTCTTGTGGGTTTGATTTCAACTCACATTGTTTGGTTCGTTGCGACTCGGAGCTCTGGTTGTATCAGGAATGTATTTATATTCATAACCCTTGTTCCCAGATGACTTGCAAGAGGCCTGGGAGTCCAGATGTTTATGAATATGAATCTTGAATGCATCTCGTTTTTTGTTTTTTTTTCCTGGCAGGGACAATTTAGATGAGTGATCTCAGTTTCCTGCTTGTAACTCTTTCATTCCCGCGGATTGTTACCAGACGTGTTTTTTGCTCCCGTGTTAACACGGCTCGCTTCACACCCAAAGGTGATTTTAAAATTAGCGCCCGTGTGTGTGTGACAGGGAGCTAAACTGGAGTGTGACTTCGGGACGGAGCAGCGATACGCGGCAACATGGCTGAGCGGCTCCACAGTCAAGTGCAGTGGAGTGACGGTAAGTGCAGAAAGTTACCCACCAGAAATAATCCCTGTTTATCAGCGGGTCTGAGAACCTGCTATTAGCCCGGAGCCGGTGAAGAAGAGAGAGAAAATGAACGGCTCTTATTTCTCGCCCCATATATAGCTCTCGACCAATCAGATGAGTCAGATCTATCACCTCAACCTCAGAAGACTCGGCGACTTCGGTGATCTAGGTGAAGATGTTTTCGTCGACAGCCCGCAGCCAATTAAAGGTGAGATCATACACTTTTATTATACGTCTTCGACTCATGCGGCCCGGAGCCTACGTCATAAGTTCTGTTCAACCAGATGATTAAAAATACAGATTTTTTAAATTTTCACTTTTTTTTCAAGTCACAACTAAACAAGCTTTTTATGACAAGCTCCCATGAGTTAAAATATTGTGACAAAGTGTAGCTGCTAAGGGTTGATGCAGTTTTTCCTAATTGTCTCAATTTCGTGTTAAGACAGTATTTTGTATTTTGAACTTCTGAATGAGATGTCACTATTAACATATGTTTTCTTTTGAAAAAAAACCTTGGACACCCCTGTTTTAGCAGGGGTCCCCACCTTTTTTTGTTTATTAATAATAATTAATAATAATAATAATAGTAGTAAAGTGAATGAAAATTATTATTATATATTATTAATACTTTTTTCTCTGTAGCTCGAATGCCTCTTGGACTCGGTGAGAAACTATTTGCCCTTGGGTTCTCTCTGGGTCAAGGTGACCCGGAGGCCCGATACAAATGTGTTTGTAGTATCCATTGTGTTGTCTTTGGGTCAAAGGTGCCCCGGAGGCCCGATATTAAATGTGTTTGAGATATCCCTTGTGGGTCTCTGGGTCTCTTGGACTCGTGAGAAACTATTTTCCCTTGGGTTCTCTCTGGGTCAAGGTGAAAGACCTCCACCACTGCATATATATTTCCGAAAGCTATGTATTACCTGCCTTCTGGGTCACCTTGACCCAGAGACAACACACTGGTTAAAGGGCAGACAGCAAGTCATGGTCATGAGCCCTGAACAAAGAGACAAAAATAGCCTCTTACATTTGTTTGTGTGTGTGCTGAGAGCCCCCGAAGATCATATCATTGTGAGGGCATTTGGATTCATGACGGCTGATAACAGCCTTGTCATAGAGTAATAACACGCTCCTAACGCGTCCATCTACTCCGGGCTTAAGGCATCTGATAAGTATCTTTATATTCAATATTTCTCTCATTATTTTGACGCAGCTCTGCAACAAAGCGTTTAAGGAAAGAATAGAAAACTGCAAATTACCTCCCACTTAGCTGAAATTGCTTTGCGCTCGTGTGTTCGGAGCATAATTGGTTGTGAATATTTTGGGAATTTGAAACAACGGCCACCTTTGCTCTCAAAAATAAAATTGTCTTCGCACCTCTTCGTCCGTCAGGATTGTGTCGAAACCCGGAGAGAAATGAGTGCTTCTCGGAAGATCAGCTGCCTTTCCTCGATAATGGTGTTTTGTGTCTCGCATCATCTGACGACAAGCAATGGTTTATCATTATATCATTTCCCAGTAATTACACATGAGGCTCATGTCTATTGTCTCAGGTGCTGTTTAAGTTCCATGACAACCGTTATGAGCCGTTGAACTTAAAGCCAGACCTCTCTTATCTCATGTCCAGATGCGCCGCTAGCTTGACCATGTGTTGACCACGTGAACAACAACTTAAGCCACTTCAAGACTCTCTTAACACACAACACAAGGGTTTCTTTATGCGGAGTCATCACATTTTCAAAAGACACCCGGTTTATCAGCGGAGCAGAGGCGTGCCTCGACACAGTTGCACATGCACTCGTACAAATGGGACTTCAAACTGGGAGGCACTTTCGGAACAAGAACATAATCATCTGTTTTCCTTGCCGTCTTTGTTCTCCGTCGCTCCTTCGGCTCGCTCTTTTGTTTTCGGGGCAATTTTCATCGGCAGGAATACATCATCCTGCAACTGCTTACTTTGTTTGTTTCGGTGAAGGCCTCCCATATGGTTTGTGTAAGCCATGAAGGAAAATTGCAAGTGAAACAGAAAATCATATTTAGGAGTTTATGTTCGCTGTAGCTACGGGGCCAACATGAGTTTAACATTTGTAGCAGCAAAACACATCTCTTCTGTCTCTTTTAGAGCTTTTATCATGAACAGAATTTTACGATCAGTTGTAAAATAATGACGTTTTTTATTCATGATCTCTCTGGTCTTCTTCCCCCTTTACAGTGGAGGTGTACAACTGCGGAGTCGGAAGCACCGACTGCTCCCAGTGCTGGGGACGGGAAGACCGGGGCCATCTTTGCGGATGGTGTGAAAACAGTTGTCGGCTGAGGCTCGACTGCCAGCTCGTCAAGGATCAATGTCCCGCGCCGGAGATCCACAAGGTAGAACATCCTTTTATCATTAGCCGAGCATTAGCCAACTTGCTAAATAACCCATCAGTGGGTGAGTCATGATGTACTTTCATTCTCTCATCCGTCCATTATCTTCTCTGGGAAGGGCTTGAACAGTGCAGACTATCTTCAATCTCTCGGCAGAGCCTGGGAACAGTTTAGCGGCTGCACTTTCAGCCACTCACGCTCTTGTACGGCAAATCAAAACCTTCAGAGATTTTTTTTGGTGACCACAGCTTTAAGAAAACCACACTGGCCAAGTGGAAAACCTGTTTATCTTAAAATGAATTCTGCTTGTGGTCGAGCCGCGATACAAGAAGTTGAGGTTTAGAATAATAATCATGGAAATGACAAGAGGATAACAGAATACGTTCATGTCAATATATGCGGCTTTTCTGTCTGGAGTGTTCGACCCGTGTTTGGATTGGGTATCGTCCAGGAACCCGGATTTTCTCCCACACTAATACCGTAATTTTGCGTTTTTGTGTACTTTTAAAATGTTAATTATTAAAAGACTAAAGACTAAAGACTAAAATTAAGAATAGTTAAATGAATGTTTTTTTTTTAAATAGACTACACCTTCAAATAATCCCCATCAAGTAAGTGTAAAAAGATAAAAAATAACTGCATATACAGATGATACACTGAAATATCAAACATTTTTTGCCTGTAAAATGGCAGTAACACGACAAGATTAAAAAATGACCATGAAACATCTCTTTTTCCTTCAACATTCAGATCTGTCTATCTCGCTCTTCTGCTAGAGCGCCTCCCGGAGGCAGTTAACCTGTAGTAATCTATAGATTGAACCCAACGGATTATACAATTAAGAAGCTAATCTGTGTAAAAGATAAAGCAGTGGCTCAGATAATGACAATTTGCTATTTAAATAAAAACACCTGTATTCAGATGTGAAACTTTTTCTTTTTGAACTTCAGATAAGGGTTCCCATCAACACCTGCTTTCAAAAAAAGTAACTCCCTCAAAGGTTATTTTAACACATCAAAATTAAAGTATATTATTAGTAGGTATGTGTATTGACAGGAATCTGGTGTTACAATACGTATCATGATACAGGGACAACAAAACGATATATTGTGACATCTGTAGGGTGACAGAATTTAAAAAATGTTACTGCTTTAATTTGTTTTGAAACCAAAATATGTACAAACAGATTAAAAAGCTGATGGTGTCGACTGTATCCTCTGGTCCTCAGTCATCTTACAGGATTTCATTGTTGCTTGAGGTGTGGAGGACGTAATAACTGCCAGAGGTTTAACTGCAACACAAAAATGAAGAAATGCGGTGGTATTTGCATGTTAATTGTTAATTGAAAAATTGAAATATTAAATATTAAACACACTTTATTGAACTGTACCCAATATAAAATGGGATTTGAAAGCAAAAAAATTGATATATTTTAGACCTGTACATGTGCTTGTACTTAAGTATGCTTTCATCAGCAGTATCGTTTTCTTGAGAAGAATATTTCCTTTTTTTTTTCTTCCTCTGAATCTGCTTGCTCATCAGTTAATAACGGCATGACAAGCTGAAAGATGATGTCTCGCTAGATCAAAGCCAGATTCGGATCTTCTGGACAAGTCCAGGAACGAAACCATCTAATGTATTCATCTTCTCCACCGGCTATTAATCACCGGCTTCATCTTAATTAAAAAGTATCTCGCGGACTTCATTTTCATAATGATATTCATTTGATTGTCCGAAGCTGTAATGGGATTGTTTTCTTAATTCTATCTGGCCGTCCTCAGTTAGACGGTCATGGGAAGCACGGCTCACATGAGACCCAGTCGGCCTGAACTTCCTGTAGATAAAAAACCTGGGCTGCCCAGGAGAATAAGCAAACAGAACAAACCGATCCAGCTCTCTCTCTCTTTCTTTTGGTCCCTCTATCGCTCGCCCTGCTACACACACAAGCACGGACAGACTCACAATCTAACAAACAAACCGGCCATATTGAAGCATTCCTGATTATCCTTCATTCTTTGTAGCTGTCAGTACACTGTGACTAACAGGATGCGAGAGTGACTTCTTACGGGACTGAAGTTAGCTGGACTCAGAAAAGGGGGAGGAGGGTGGTTGGTGGTAAGAGGGGGGGGGGGTGCATTGTTGCACTACACACCCACCTCCCATCTCAGGGGGGACGGCGACGGCAGAAAAATCGGCTGTGGTTACGTGGGTTTGTGATGCAACGCTTTGGCAGCCCCGGTTTTTCCCACAGCGCACAGAAGGGGTTAAAGCCCGAGTGCTTGGGAAAAGATCAACCGTCCACGAGGATTCTGCTGCACATCAGCCCTTTGTTCTGAAGACGCTGCACGCTTTGTCACTGAAAATCACCGTCACGCAATAGTTTCACTGACGTAGGTGGATTTTTGTTACGCCTTGACCGCCCGATTGTTGAAACATCCTAATTGCATATGTTGACAATGGAGACAGTTGTTATCTTAAGGCCTTTTTTTAAATGTTCCTCCGTGTGGGCTTGAACAAAAGATAAAAACCACATTGATTGGGCGTCCAAAACAGGATGTTCCCAAACATAGTTTATCCATGACATGAAAAGAAAAAAAAGGAAGACGGTAAGATCTGAGCTGAAAATAGTTAAAGGGAGCGATGGTGTTGCGTGGCGAGATACCCTTTCCTGTTTTTGTCCTGCTATCTCCATTAGGTTGGTGCCAATGATGTCTTTGTCTAGAAATATAAAAGCTAGAAAACAATGGTAATAAATAAATACTTGAGGGAAAAACATCATTGACAAAGCTCCTTTTTTTTGTTGTTTACACCACTCTAAATGCCTCGATGAAAACAGGAACTAACATCTCAATCTTCTCCATTGCCCTCTTCTGATGAAAGATTTTGAAATGACTTGTCAACTTCCAATACAAAGCGAAGCCCCCGCAGAACGTAACACATGGTTTTTATTAGCCTGCGGGTCCTTTAGTTCAGGTTTTACAGCTGCGAAGTACAATACTTGAGAAATACATGAGCTCACTTTGTCTTCAGATGCATTACATAGATCCCAAAGTCCTCTTGGTGGTTTTTTTTTCTCGCTCAGACACATTCTGTGATGTCCCTGAAGGCTTGGCAGTCTTTGTGCCTTTAAATCAAGACGGCGAGACTTGTAAGAGGTGTAAATGAACAGCGTTGCCAGCTGATGTTGCTGTCAGCGCTCGCTGGCACCGCCGAGACACCCTTGATGATCTAAGACGCGCGGCGATAATAAATAACTTCAGCTGGGGTCCGGGTTGCTTTGGTGGTGTCTAGAATGCCACATTTTTTTGCGCGAATATATGTGTTCGCACATGGAATCGGAGGTGGTAAAAATACATGACGTGCGGCTCCCAAGAATGCGTCTTTGCGGTTTTGTAAACCAGCGTTACGAATGTTTCTTGAGTAAACACCGGGTGGTCACCCTTAAATCTACAAACCCAATCCGACCGCAGAAACATCTGCACGGTTTCCCCGTGGCCCTAATCATCGCCCGTGTTATTTCAGCGTCCATCAGATGATATTAAAATAAACATTTCTCAACCAGGTTCTGCTAAAAAAAATGCCAATATCCGAACCCTCTTCTGTGGGAATCCGGTGTCATTTCTTTCAGCCCGGCAGACGCAGCAGCTGTTCAGGGACCCGCGGCTACGAGACGGCTCATATATTGTCTGCTAAATTGAAAGCTCTTAAGGCAACTCATGAATCAACAATTAATTACGACCACCTTGTGTTGTCAGGGCTACACGTATCCACACGCCCGTGTTGATGCAATGAGTGTGTATGCTTGAAGAGATGCTGAGGTAAACTCGTGATTCAGCCCCGATGCTTAGATTTCCTCCCCTTGTTATCTGCCACCATATAAAGGGATTTAATACTATTTATCTCTAAACTGAGACAGCATTACTCTGATGTTAGCCATTGTATGATTTAAGGGCGGGTAAAATGTTTGCTCGCTGAAAAAATAGAAATGGCTTGAAAAGGAATGACAAACATGATTTTTAAAACATGAATTAAAAGATAATGTAAATTCAGGTTGATTATGGGTGTTATTTCTGTAGGTTGCAAAAGCCACAGATATATTTATTATTTAGTAAGTAAAAATTCGATTGAAATTAGAATTGTTTCTTTTTTTAACATGTTGTGACCCAGAGACAACACAAGGGATACGACAAACACATTTTTCTTTGGACCTTCGGGTCACCTTGACCCTGAGATAACACAGGGGTTAAGTGAGGTCTTCTATTTGCAACTCCTTACAAATGATGAAAACCTTACCTTAATTCTGGAATTCTCCTTAACATTAACAATTTAATTCGATTTTAAATTGACCTGATCAAATATCCTTCCCCTTTAAAAACTTCACTCAGAGGTCAGTAGTTTAGATGCTATTTTGATTGTAAATGACCAGGCACAAACCTACTATTTAATATATAGATAGATGAATTTCGATTTTTAGAAGATAGCATATAGCCTCTCTAATAAGGATGTAAGCTGGTTGCCTCCCAGTAGGGCAGACCTGGGGACGGTACGGCCCTTTGACTCTTTTTAATGTGGCCCTCAAGAGGTGAAACTGTTTTATTTTCCTATTTATCACAAGTTAAACTCTTATTACGACTATAGGGTTTCTTTTTTTTAATGTTTTTATTTTTTGTGAATAGTTATTGCCCATCCAAAATATTTAAATTACTATTTAAAATTATATATTCAATATATCAATATATTTAAGCATTTAGCTTCTTTATTTGTTGCTGGATGACTCCTCACAACTGAATAAAATGTGGCCCCTGAGGACCTTTAATTGCCCACACCTGCAGGACTGAGGTGTTCTCCAGCAGACCTGGCCAAAGTCCGAGTTGAGGCGGACATATTGGCAATTATATACTTTGACTTGATTCTAGGATCAATGCCAGTTTGTTCTGTAAATCTATATCTATAGGTAGCTAACTCAACGACAAGCTTTACGAATGTTTTAAAGGCATGCGTTTCCATGGTGATATATTCGGCTCGCAACAGTCAAAATATTAGGTTTGAACGATTCAAAAAATAAAAGAAGCGAAATGTAATAATGGGATTCAAAAAAACGAATAGCATAGTAAATTCCCTTGACACCTGACATGCGGCGCCAGCTCCAAAAAACTAGTTGGAGTTCCTTACCCTAAACAGAATGTAACCAGAGCGAAGAATTGAAGAGTGAATCCAAAATAATTTGACAACAGTCATTTAAATAGATGAAAAGGAAAGAGCGGCACGCATTAATTCCCCCCGCTAAGCTTGGCTCTCGCACCACCACCACCACCAGCGTTCCCTTCTCCCCTCGACACCCCGAGTTTTCCCAAAATTGCCTCCACACTCGTGCGCCATTCTGCACGGCTCTCCACCTCGCCTCTCAACGCACTCTCTCAGTCTCTTGTGGGGATGTGAAGGGGGCTCTTAGGCTGCTCTTTATTTGCATGTGCTGGAGAGGATTAGAGGCTGACGATTCTCCGACTCTTGCCTAAGAGCCTCCTTTTGTGTTTTCGTGTCTGTGCTCGCGTACCTGAAGCGTGTGTCCATACAATTAGATCTCCGGCACTAAGACGAGTAACTGCATGTCCTTATCTCATGTCAGCGTCAGTGACGGCATTCTGGAACACTCAATCAGTTTTTTTTTATCTTCCCACTCTTGGTGTAGGGTCTTCATTAGTTCACGGCGTTCCTTTCTTCAAACCCTGTAATTTCTCTCATCAGATCTCGCCCCTGAGGGGTCCGACGGAGGGCGGCACACATCTGACGGTGCAGGGCAGGAACCTGGGCCGCAGGGCGGGAGCGGTAAAAGTCTCCATCGGCGACGAACCGTGTAGCATCCTGCCCGAACTGTACACCGTCTCCCAAGAGTAAGTGCCGCTTTTCATTCACGACTCCAGGTGTTTTTTTTCCTCTTCTTCCCAATGTTGAAACTTTTCTTTAATTGTGGCTTGAGATGAGCAACAGTTGTGCGGTCGTGATCGTCGAGAGTGTTTCGCAGCGACTCTGCAGGCGGCGTGACAGGTAGAAGAAGAAGAAGTAATTGGGAGAATTGTCACAGTTAATTAACCGAAGAGGATTTTTCGTTACATCTTAGTTCTGAAGGCTGTTTGACACCTGAGCTCTCAGAGAAGACAACAAAAGAAAAAAGCGAGCGGCGGATGTTTGTTTATACTTTCTTGTTTGTAGACTCGCCGAGTCATTAGAAAACCCATAGGAGGTGCTTTTTGAATTTCAAATAAATGTAATTTGATTAAGAAGTTTGCGGCAATGAAGCAACCGCATCATATTCACTTTAATTAATGCACTATTTTGGAGGTATTTCCTTGAAAAAGTAAGATTTGAATATAGTTTTTTTAATGGAAAATAAATGTTGATTGAGTATAGTACAGATTTGATCGTGAGAGGCTATAAATCCGAGAAGTTATCATAGTTTATCTCCCTGTTATCATCTTTCTTCATTTATATAAAACATATTTCTGCCAAGGAAATACTCTGGATATGGTGATAATAGGACAAAGCGCAGATGATTACATTTTGGTGGTGATCTGGATAACCATCTGGAAACACAAATCACATAATTGTCTTTCTGAGCCGCAGCCAGGAACCCCGCTCGCTCCATCGTGTTGTGCGAGCGAGTCTGAGAATGCTACTGCCCCCTGCTGTACCATCAGACTCATTGCTAGCCATGGTATTTCAAATGCTAAAAAAAAAGTATTTAATCATGTATATTAAATAAATGCAGGGCATTCACTTTAAATTAAATATAGAAAATACTATCTTATACTATCACAAGTCTTTTAGGTGTAATATTTCAAAGAATGCTCAATAATTCATTATTTTATAACAAAATTATATTTAAAAAGGCTTCATCGTTGACTCTCAATTAAGAGAATATGCTATAACGTTAAATACAGTTGATATCAAAATAGACTGAGTTCAATGCTTCATCTTTCACATCTAACCCATCTGGTTATTTTAAGCAACAAAGCTACATGTTTTATTTTATCTACATTTTTTTTTTAACACCACCTTTAAACGTGCCCTTGTCTGCCGTCCTCTCCTGCACCACAATCTTTGTTTATTGCCTCTTTCATGTCTTGGAAAAATTAGCATGTCTACAGTTTAGTTTTCATGTATTCATGAGGGCTATTTGTGCTAAAATTATTATGCAGCACACTTCTCATTTTAAATGACTCCATCGCCATTCCTCTGCTGCACAGGGACCATCACACTGTCACCATGGAGACGGCAAGACCCCGGCTCTGACACCGGGAGAACATAACTTTACAATTACAACCCCAACTTCCATCCCGGTATCTGTGATGTTCCAATGAATGGAACTATTTATCTGGTTGTGCTCCACTGGAGCCAATCATTATTTAAAGACCAGGCGCGAGGGGGGTGACCTGCAGGTCTTACCTGTCACTCCCGTCGCCTCGCACTCTTCTCCCGAACCCCTCTGACGAAATATGATTCGTTGTTTTGCACAGATCTAATCTCCCGGTAACCGTTCCTCATTGGCTGTTGTAACCGGTGTTTATGATAACAAAGCTATACCCTTGATACAGGACATGCGGGAGACAAATCATAACATGTCAGCGGGCGCTCCTGAGTCAGCGCATCCGTGTGTGTGTGTGTGTGTTTGATTTGATTAGATCCGATCCCATCTCTTACCTTAAAGCACTCGCCGTCAACCCTTTACAATGATAGAAATCTAATCCCGAGCTATTCATCCGTTATTACGTCTAAATAGAGCAGTAGATCAGCCTAATAAATCACGGCGGACAGCTCGACACGAGGCGAAAAGGGTGGCGAGATAGGTGTGCCCCCGGGGGTCAAAGTTCACATCTGGGTGCCAAAAAAAAAAGGGGTGAATTTGAAGCCTTTAAGACACGGCGCGGCGTGTCAACTATTTGAATGAATGGCAACGGTCGGTCCTCAGCACACCTCATTTACTGAAGTGATCCTCTAGAATAATCAGCGTCTCTTGGCCGCCATCATGCTCGCCCCCTGGTGGCCTCCGCCCCCGCGCCCCCCCACCAGCAGGATTCAGACAAGACACTTGATTGTTGATCACATGAGGAAGTGATGTGGCTTTGCAGACCTAAAAGTCATCCCAGCGGCAAGTGGGAGGGATGGGAGTGGGGTGGGCTGGTGTGCTGGAATGTGTAGCAGGGGTCGATCTATTCTCGTACTCCTGATCACTTTGCATTACCGTCACACGCCCGCCTCGACGGCAACGGGCGGACTTCCATCACAGCCTCCCGCTGATATCTCTCTTCCGTCTCCCCCCCATTCATGAAATATTTTCAGTATAAAATAATCCCGACTGCCGAAAAGCAATCTGTGAGACGAACGCCTTTTCAATGCTTCTGTCTGGATCGAATTAAGCCTGGAGCAGCACAGACTGGTTCGGGCTGATTCAAGCCCCAATTTATCTTGTGTCACCTTTTGTCATGTTTCATTTCCTTTGTCCTTTATTCTCAAAATCAGATCTTTGGAAATGATTCTGGCGCTAGCAGGTGTGTGATCTCCCTTTGTTGGCATGTGAGTGACAGGATGATAATTAAAGTGTAATGACATACTTTACCTGACGCTCCTGTGCTTAATGAGCAGAAAAGTAGACCACATCAACAGATGGCTTGTTTTGGAACGTAATAATCGTTCTTTTTTTTTTTTTTAATTGGCTGTTTGTAAATGCTACATTGGTTTGTGCATGGATTGAATTCACGCTAAAACGTTTAGAGTTTTAGATTCAAAATTCACTCATTTTCTACTCACCCTCTTGTTGACTAAGAGTTGGGATTATTTTCAGAGCAATCTGTTCCTTTTGAGAGTTATATAGATAAAATGTATGTTTATTTTAGTGTAGTGACTGGAGCTCAGTTGTCTTGGGTTTTCTAAAAAGACAAACTTAAAAACATCCAAATACCTCCATACTGCTCGTCTATAACGTCCTTCTTGTATTGAAGCCTTGACATGAGGAATAGCTCCATAAAAAGTTAAATAAATCGATATTTTCGCAGAAGTATAGCTCCAGGTAAATATTGCGAGCGTTTCCAGTGTAGACAGTAGACTGTATGATCTCTTAAAGGGCTCGAGATATATACCCAGAGTACTTCCTGTATGTATCGCTTGCTATTCTTTAAACTTCTGCTACAAACAAACTTAAAATATAGACTTATTTACGGTTTTCCAGAACAATTGATGGTGCTTCAATACAAGATGGACGTTACAGACGAGCAGTATGGAGGTATTTGGATGTTTTTAAGTTTGTCTTTTTGGACGAAGATGGACATGGAAGACATCTGAGCTCCAGTCGCTACATTCAATTTTTTCTTATAACTTTAAAAAAAGAACATAGTCCTAAAGTAATTCCAACCCTTGGTCGACATGATATTGACTAGAAAACGAGTGGAATCTGAATTTTGGGTGAACTTTCACTTTATGTTGGAAACATTTTGACTTTTGGAAACGGAGCGGCTGTTTCGCTCTGGACATTTTCCCCCCCGAATATCTGTAGCCCAGATTGATTTTGCAGCATATTTTTCCTGGTCCTCCTACACGAAACCACGTTTGTAAAAAAAAAAATCCCCGGATCACTAGCTGAGCGCTATGGCGGCGATATCACCAGGCAGCTGACTAAATAAACCGAGAGACTCAAGCTGGGAGGGGGATCTCATAAGGTGATAAAGGTTGTGTTTCGCCTCCGTGCATGTATCCCTGCGAGATCCCCCCGAACAGTAGATTTCTATTCCTCAGTACGCCAGCGTGTTGTTAATATGAGACGTCCCTGCAGAGTGTAGCGCTGATGACACAAGTTTAATCACAGCCGGGAGGGACTGGAACAAGCCGGCGCTGCTCCTTAATCTCCTCTGTGGTTAGACCCATGTGGTCCGAACTGTGTTGAACTTTACATCCTTTAGAATCTGATATCTGACAGCTTATTGGATTCCGCATATAAAAGCAATATGGCTGATGAATTAGGCCGGCATTGTCCAAATGTAATTACGTCTCTTTGTTTAGCAGTCTATGTGATCAAGATTGTTCTTTCCATTGTCCCTTTTCCATTCTTCATTTCAACATTAAAAATGAGGTCTCGAAAATGAATCGCAAGTGCTGCTTTTAGGCTGAAACACAAAGCTCGGTCGTATTGTTTCTGGCTCCCCTGGCGTCGGTGTGTAACTGTACTGTCGTAAAACCTCCGTTGCGCTACTGAAACACACCGCGTTTGTTTTCAAAACAAGATGAAGGATTTGTTGTGTCAGTTTCTAGTCTAAGTGAAAACACTCTTTCTGACCCACTTAAGTAGTTAAGTAAGTAAGTAAGTAATTATTTGTAAAGCGGCATTCTCAGACCAGGGTTTAAAAGGCCAAGTTAACATAAAGACAAACACAGCAGCCCCAAGAAAATTAAGATAAAGGCTGAACAAATATGAATGTCTTAAGTTTCTTGGAGAAGTCAGTAGATCCATCAAACACAGAGGGAGAGGAAAATTGTTCCAAAGCTTAGGCGCAACAGCTTGGAAAGATTTCTCTCCTCTGGTCCTGAAGTGTGTCAAGGAACCATCAGTAGATGATCCACAGACCTCAGAGCCCGAGCTGGGGTGTAAGGCTGGATCAGATCACTGATGTAAGGAGTAGCCTGACCATGAATAGATCTGAAAGTAAGAACCGGAATTTTATAATTGATCCTGAAAGAAACTGGCAGCCTGTGAAGAGTTTTAAGGATCGGGGAAATGTGAGTTCTCCTACTAGAGCGGGTCAGAAATCTGGCTGTGTCCCTGCACTTGGGTCGTCCAGATAATCTTGTCGTAAAGACAACTTTAAATTGAACTCGAGATCTTTTTTCTTGACTCCAACAGATTTGTGTGCGTCACCAATAAGGTCCCCCACGAGACGACCGACATCGTCCAAGTGGATGTGGAGCAGAGCGGGACAGGGGCCTCCAAAGAAAGCTTCTCATATTTGGTAAGTCCTACGCTCATCAATTGTCCTCCCGCTGATCCGTCCATCTCTCTCTCGCCACATTCTTCTGTTCTATCTCCTTCCCCACTGGGTAGGCCTTCTCGAGTGCGCCGACTGAGTGTTAGCAGATGCCTTTTTTATGACGCTAAGGAATGCATGTGTGTGGGAATCTTCAGACCTTTATCTGAGCCGCCAGTAAACACCATTGTCACTCTGCTCCCGCTGCCAAAAAAAACAAATATGACGCCCGTTGAAAAGTCCTGCTGCTCTGGTCAAAGAAAGTTGGCCAGCAGTGTGTTAATTGACCTCGACCCAATGGAAATACACATCCGTGAACAGTGTTTACTTTTGTTTATAGACAAAGACTTTTCTGTAATCTAGCGTTGAGTCCAAGAGTGATTCCTTAGAGAAATCATCCCAAATCGAGAAGCTTGGCCTGAAAACATGACGATGAAGTAAATCCAGGACAACAAACACTTCCTGGCGCCGGTTTCCAGAACTTCTCTGGTGATTCCTTGCACTAGTGTGGGATATATTCGAGGGGGAAACAGTGGTGGAGACAGGATGTGTGTCTTCTGCATCTCCTTCCTCAAACCTTGAGACGGAAACATCTGCCTCCTTACGCCCACTTTGACCCACAAACAATGGCTCCGTGCATATTGGGGAAGTGAATCCTGTCAGTGGTGATGGGAGGTTTCCGCCTTAAGCTCGGTTCATGTAGCGGATGGAAGATAAAAAAGCTGATGATGGTTTCTTCATCTTTGTTGACTGATTCACCGCCTGAAGATACTCTTCAACGTTTTTAATAATTAATAATTCTACTACTAATTCTACAACTGATCCTACTACTGCTTTTACTAATAATACTTATGCTACTACTTCTACTACTTCTTCCACTACTAATTATACTTCTACTGCTAAATATACAACTAATTCTACTACTTCTAGTACTACTTCTACTTCTACTACTACTTCTAGTACTACTTCTACTTTTAATACAACTTCTACTAATAACTCTACTACTTCTACTACTAATTCTACTACTTCTTCTACTCCCATTACGACTTCTACTACTACTTCTTCTACTCCCACTTGTACTTATTATTCTACTTCTACTATCACTTCTTCTACTTCTACTACAAATTATACTTTGTTCTTCTTCTTCCTTTTATTCTTTTCAAAATGTTTCTCTTTTTTTCAATGTTTTCACATCAGTCTGTCTCCTTTATGCCATCATTTCAACTGTTCCCACACATTTTTACTTCGAATACTTTCAAGCAATTTGGTTTACAGATTTAGCAGATTCAGAAATTCACACTGCATTTTCTTTCTAGTTTTATGAGTCTACGTGTTGCTCCTTGTGTTTCCGGTTTTATTGTGAAATCCGCTCCCTTCTGTGTCTGTGCTAGTATTACTTCCCCCCTGTCTGAGTAGTAATTGTTCCCAGCCGTGTCTCGTTAGTCCCGCCCCCAGGTGCTGCTGATTGCTCCCCTGTCTTCTTAAGCCCCCACTCTCTGTCACGTCTTTGTCTTGTAGTCACCAGTTTCTAGTACCTGCATCCTACCGCTAAGTATTCGTACCCTGTCTCTTACCCTTTTCCCAACCAAGACTCATTCCTGCCTTTGTGTTATTCGACCTGTTTCTGCCCCTTGACGCCGAGTTTGCCTTACCCTTGTTATTGCCTCTTGTTGCCGATTACTGGACTGTTGGATTACGCCTTTGCCTTCCCCACGGAATAAAATCAAGTCTTTGCAATTTACCTCTGTGCCTGGGTTTCTCCATTCACCTTTGTGATAGCGCACTTGAAAGCATTTAATAAAAAATAAATAAAATAAAAAAAACGTATTAAAATCCGCAAAATAGTGTGTTAAATACAGTATTTGTTTTTAAATATAAATAATATTTCTTAAATTTTGAATTAGGAAAATGATTCTTTGATTTTCTTCCAATTTTGTTCAGGCAGCGAGCAGAAGTCAATCAGCTTTGCTCTTTATTTCGGAACAAAGAACTAAGTCCATTTCTGTGACATGCAGGTTCCAAAGCTGCTGACCTTGGAGCCCAGCAAGGGATCCCGCGCCGGAGGAACAAGAGTGTTGATCACCGGAGAACACTTGAGCATCGGCTCTCAGGTCAGAGTGCGGGTCAACAGAACACTGGAGTGCATCATCACAGAGTGAGTCCCCGCCTGTTTTTTTTCCACTACCCTCTATGAACTTACAAGTTGACTTTGATTCGTTTTTTTTTATCAGGCAAAGTGATGAGTCCATCGAGTGCACGATGCCTCCGGCGACGCACACAAACATGGAGTCCGTGCCAGTTTGTGTGGAGTTTGAGAACCTTCCCTGCCAGAGTGATAACCTCAGCACATCCTATATTTACGAGAAGAATCCCACCATCAGCTTAATCCACCCCAAAAAGAGCTACCTCAGGTAGCCCCCCCCCCCTCTAAAATATATTTCTCCCTTTAACACCTTCTTATATCGTCATGATCTTTATGTTCTAGTGGTGGCAGGACCATCACAGTTCAGGGTCAGGGCTTCGACCTGGTCCAGAGTGTTGTCATGCAAGTGCTGGAGATCGGACAGACGGTGAGTCACCCCGACTATAAACGTCTACAGGATGACCCTGAAGCTTTTCGTTCTTCCTTTCAGCCATGCCAGGTCCTCTCCCCCTCCAGGATCAGCTGCCCGTCGCTGCCGTCCACACAGTCCCAGCAGACCACTGTGCAGTTCTTCTTGAACGGTATCCTCTACACGGGAGACTCCCCCTACTCCGCTGATGAGGATCTGGAAGACGACGAGGAGGAGGAGGAGACGCAGAAAGGTCACTTCCAGTTGGATTACGTGGAAGATCCTCAGTTCTTTACGGCCAATAAGGAGAAGCTCATTAAACATCACCCCGGGGAGCAGCTCACGCTCATCATCAATGTGAGTAAAACGAGAGGTTCAGGCGATTGCTGCTATTTTAGACCCTTTACTTCTACCTTCACGTGTTTATTTATTTTAACCGTATCTCTGGCAGTTCACATCAGTGTCAATTAATATGTGGTTTACGCACATTTTCCGACAAGATTTCAGAGATATAAAGGAGCATTATTATTATTTCTGCCTCTTTTTCCAAACAAAATATTGACTTCGTAGTTATCTGATGTTCATGCCGTCTGGGTTTACGCCTTTAGCTGTTTATAAAAACCCATGCTATGAGCAAATGTATCCGTCATTTTTGCCATTAAATAACAGCTTTTAAAGAAAGCTTCAAAAACTTAAATTGACTCCATCAGCAAAACTATATGATTAATTTAAACTTTGAAACATATGTATAAAGGTTTGATGGTCACATGACACTTATAAGGTCTATTACAAGGTTTTTTTATCTTTATTTTTTTGTTTATTTTGTGTAGTATTACCGATAAGCCCCTGTGGTCTTTCCACTCTCGCAGAATGTCATAGCATAACGTAACATTTTCCAAATAATGTTCTAAATTTAACACTGTAAAACGACACACCTGGTTTCCAACTGGTCTCCCTCCCTCTCAGTGAACTCATCACTAAAGCTCAATACATCTTTAGCTAATAGTGACAGTTGTATATAACAGTAATAACCGTTATATAACTACCTGGACATGTGCTTTCAGAAGGTTTTTTTTGTAAATCTTCAGAAAGCATGATAAATTGAACGTCAAATCCTAGCCGATGAAACATGAATAGGAAGAGGTTTCATGCACCACTGGACACAAGTTTCCAGGTCAATAGAGTGTTGTGGTCGCAACTAGTATTTTTCATCTTCTGTATGAACGCCTGAAGACAACGAGCGGGATTCAAACACAGGGTTAGTGCAGCGTCTTGCATATCAAAACAAGATCCGTTTACATTGACTTCAGATCTTAAACAAAACTCAATTTCAAAAATTGATATTCCGTCACCATGTGACTCCTTCTCTCTCATCCCTGCAACCCCTCGTACAGAAGATTGACTCATCAAAGCTGGAGAAACAGACAAATAGATACGAAAAGATGTGGCGTTCGGTTTGTTTCAGGAATACGACGGTGCCCGTTCGTCTGTGTGGTCCGGGAACAGCCGACATGATTGATTCTATTTATTCATGTTTTGCATTGTGGCGTCAAATCCGCTGTCTTCTGGATGGATCAAGTGGTAACTCAGTGGGTCGTCCCCACGTTCCTGTGCTTTGGCTGATCTCAGCACCTGTCTTCACGAATTTGTCACCCTAAAGGGCTGCCAACTGTAACGTCGCACAACACACACACACACACACGTACTATGTGCGAACAGCAGGGACAGGGAAGTCTGAACTCAGTGCCACTTCCTCGTTAGTTGTTGTGTGTGTGTGTGTGTGTGTGTGTCAGGATGAGGCCACGACATGTCTCCGCAGGCGACTTTTCTGCGTCCTTCTGTTTCCGGATTTAAAATGTGCGGGACCTGGAGGGGAAGTCGGGTTAAGGGGAACAACTATTTGTTAAACAGGAGCTTGTTATAAAGTACCAGCATCAGCTGAAAAGTAGTCGTTCAGTAGCCTTTTCACACAAAAGAGCTAGAAGCGCTTAATGATAATATATATTTTTAACCTTGAATAAGGAGGACAATAGTCATTAATAAAAACAAAAAATTAAACTTTTGTTCTTCGTCTTCACCCCTGGAGAGTCGAGCAGTTGTCACGTTGCATAATGCAGTTGTGGAGTAAACTCCGCTTTTCTGTCGTGAATAATTCAATTAGAATCCCAGACCTTTTTTACTATGTGTTCACTTGAGTCTGTTGGGAGACGTTTGTTGACAAAGACCTGGGAGGTGGAATCCTGCAGAAGCGACAGTGGACCAGCCCCGAGGATGTAATCATAGCAGGCAGAACAACACCGCGGATAAACGCTCTTTTTTTTGTGCAAAAAGGGAAATTGCAATTTCTTTCTTCATCCACCGTAACCCCAATCCCTGCTGGTAATCATAATATTTTAGTGTTTGAGTTAATTGCGGAGATCATGGGATTAAAAAAAAAAAGGGGAGTCTTATGGGATATGAAACAAACGCGGTCAGATGATCAGACGAAGCTCAGAGCTAATGAGTGGAAGTTTTAAATGTCAGCTAAAAATAAATTGAAAAATACATTCCTGCAGGAGTAAATACAAGGATCAACAAAGCAGCGATGTGTAACTTCAATTGTGTTTATTTAAATAATGGTTTCATTTCAAACAGTCATATTTGAGCAGGAAAACGTGCAAACCAACTCATGTTTTCACAATATTCTGACACTAGGGGGAGCCAGAAACACTATTTGAAATGCTACAGTTTAAGCCTTAAATATGAAAATGAATAAATTAGGCCTAATGTTATAAATAACTGTTTTAAATTGTTATATCTGGTGATTAATTTTTTAAAAGGGGTTGTTTAAACACATGTTTTCAATATAAATTACTTTATTTATAAATTATATGTATTTTAATATTCTGAAGGACAAAACGTTTTCAAGAAAAGGATCAATTGAGGGCCACAATTTGAAATAAAAACGAGCGAAATAAGGGTTATGTCATTGAGTGGTTTGAATAAAAGTAAATTAAATCTTTAATGTGCTTCCATTTGACTCACCGTTCTGTCATAAAACAAAACCTTTTTTTACCTTTTTTGTTAATGATTATATATTTTGAAAACATATGTATGTATTTTGTATTTAATGTGCACAAGTGGCCCCTGGGTCACCCAGGTTCGTGTAAGCGAATAAAACAAAGAGTCTGGGGACAGATTAAAGATTAAATTAAATTTAAAATCAAATCATCTGAGAACTCATTTGGTTCATGCTCTGCTAATCTAGGGCTGACAAAGCCAATCCCATGACATCATCCTCAGGAAGTGCCCTCTCTCAACCACTGTCTAAAATATATATATCTCAATAAGAACCTTCTAAGGCTGCATGAAGACAGAAAAATCAAACTTCAAATTATCACCTTCACACGAGGGCAATGATGAAGTGTGTGTAGTGACATCACCGGGACATCTACAGGGTTAAATGATGGCGACGTTATGCAACGATTCTTGGTGACAAGTGAATTAATCTTCCGGAGTAGACTCAGTGGACTGGCTCTTTAATTAAGACGGAATTTATGGGAGGCAGACGTGTCCGAGGATGAACACGAAGGTGAAGGGATTAAAATGGCTGTCGCCCGGGCCGGCCCGGGGTGGAAGCCCTGAGAAAGTTATTCTGGGCCGAACTGTCAGACGGTTTGTTTGGAGAAAGCCAAGTCGACGTGAGAACGTCAGCGGGGATGTTTGCTGGTTTAAGCTGAACTCTCACCTAGAGTGGATAAGTTTTCTGCTGGTTTCCTCTGTGTGACGGCTGGTGTGTGAGTGTGAGATTATAGATGTGTCTATACGCTGTCATTTCCCAGCCTCTGACCAGCTGCGTGTCTGTGTTTCAGAAAGGACCAAACGGTCTGGAACTGACCCCGGATGAATACACCGTGATGATTGGCTCGTATCCATGCAACATCAGCTTCCACAACGATCAGTTATTCCACTGCACCATTAGTGGCCTGCTCAGCTCCAGTGATGGAGAAATGCCTGTCACCGTGAGTATGCAAATCACTCAGACCACAGGGAAATAAAAAGGCTTCCGTTCCACCGATCCGTCACACAAGTTCTGACATTTATAGCTCACCGAAATAGGTAGAAGGTCCTCCTCTTTTATTTTCCACTCCTATATTTAGTATAATGAAAAACCCAGTAGGTTTCAACATCTGGAGAAGACTGGAAGAGCTGATCCTTGAGTTGTAGCTTCCTGAAGGTTTCTAATGCAACCTCAGAAGTGAGGAGAAAAAATATTTTCATTTACCCTTATTATCAGATTATGATGATCATCGCAAAAACTATGACGACAACACGTCTTTATCACGCTAAATTAAATGCATCATGATAACTATAGTCAACTATATAAAGCAATAATAAGGCACAAGACAAAATGTCTCTGAATTCTTTTTGACTAATGCTAGAAAATAGTAAATTTAATTTGTTTAAATAAAGCATTGATAATCATGTTTCATTTTGTCATTAAGGGCTGTGTAATGTTAAGAATCTGGTGATATTATATACTGCGATATAGTGCATTACTTTAGGAACAATTTTTTTTTTTTCTTTTAAATAACTTAACTGCTTGTCTTGCTTTGTTTTAAAGCCAAAACGGGTCCAAATATCAGTCATTGCTGCTATTTTGCCATTTTTTTTGTTACGAAAAAATAATGAATGTTGCCAACTAGTGGCCGTGGGGATTAACTACAGCATAAAAATTAATAAACGCTGAAAATATTTGATTGTTAATTGTAGATGAAAAAAATTGAATTATTGTCTTTTATACAACTATAAAAACGATTAAAAAAAACAATGAATTGAAATTGCAAAGGGAAAAAAAAACATCTTTAATCTTAGATAATGATACAGTGGTATTGAATACAGCATATCAAATCACAGAGAGAAACTCAATTAAAATTAACAACAGACAATGTGGAGATTAATGTAGAATATTATAGTGGGTTTGTCTAAGACATGGTTGTCCAAAATTTTTTTAGAATACGGCCGCATTTGATGAAGTGAAAATGAACAGATAGTAATATAGATAGTAGTAGTTAATAGTGACGAATCATTCAAAATGTCCATCCTTACACCTGATAGGTAAAACTATTTTTATTATTAAGAAATATTATCAACATTAGACAGCTCACTTTGTCATTGTTGTTTTTTCAACTCGTGGGAGCTTGTCATAAGAAGCTTGTTTCCTTATAAATATATAGGAATTTAAATTTTTTAAATGTTGTGTATTTTTTGTCATCGGGTTCATACCGGTTATAACGTAGGCTGTGTAAAATAAAATGTTGATAACTTTTGTTGGCTATAACTTAATGACTCTAAATACATGATTTCCTGGACGAAAACTAGACTAAAATTTTAAACTTTTAGTCGACTGAAACTGGACATGAAGAAAAAGAGTTTTAATGTGACTAGAAATGAATTGTAAATGGAAAATCTAGACTAAAACTCAAAGTACAAACAAGGATGTCAAAAACAACATTAAGTAAAAGTGCTATTACCAAGTTAATTTGCTTGTCTAGCACAAAAATAGATAATTATTTTAGAGGAAAGATCTTTTTTTTAATGATGTGTTTAGAAAAATATTTATCTTACCTTTAACCTTTTAAGTTGAAGCGGCTACAAAGCTGTAGCTCAGTAAAAACGACTGCTTAATTTCCATGTGTTGGTGACACCCAAAACAACATCTCTATACAGGACGACGTATGTCGTTTCCACTACGCACAAGGTCGCAAGAGCTAAAGCGAGGATGACAAATAGCGCCACTGTCAGAAGAACGCGTCTGGATCTTCCATTATTACGTCTCTATATGTGCTCGTCTCTTTCATAATGATCCGGAACTACCATTCCCGCGGCTGTCACTTCGTGCCGTCGTGTCCGACAGAAAACATTTACCTTTCCCCGCGTTATCTCGCTAATCCTTCACTGTTGCATCTGTCACGACTGACAGTATCGGCAGCTAGATCTGGGGCCGCTTTATTCACTCATTATCTCGCCACTCGCCTTGTTTTGTCGCCTCTCCCCATCACAATTAAAGCTTCTTAATCAAGATGTAGCGCAGTCTTTTCGCCGCGCAGATAAAACAAGACACCCTGTTTCCTCTTCCCACGTTTTCCATCTGTTGTTTTTCCATTTTTTGGGGAGTTTTCTCTGATGGAGGCTTTATTGAAGCGAGGAGGAATCCATCCATATTTAAAACGATCTGGACTGGAGAGTGGTTTTTTGAAAAGAAAACGTCCTCGAAATAGACACTTTTAACGCGGCAGATTCCGTCCTGGCCTGGCGTGTATATCTCCTCTGTCTGTCTTCCAGGATGTTTGAAAATAAACACAATTAGCAAAGACATAAAGCGGGACCAAGGGTCAAATGAAATGTCATAACACTAATGGGTGGGCTGCCTCCACTTGAGCAGGCGGGATGATTTGTGTTCGACAGGAGCGTGAATAATGAGCGCTGGTGTGTTTTGTCTCGCTGCATTTTGAATACATACATATATCTGCTGATGGCTTTAAGTCATTTGTGTTACTCTGGTGGATCTATTTTTACACGCTGGTGTTTTGGCTTTGGAAGCCGAAGCCGCAGAAATTGATGCACGGAATGATTGTTTTCTGTAGCCTCGGCGAAACAGGAACACGGAACGAACCGCTGTTTCCCCTCCATTACACCGACCCCGGCCAGAAGAACGCCTCCTCGGTCTGGCTGAGTAAACTCCGGGAAAGCTCTGCGAGTCCACTTGAGAGTTAAACCAGTGTAAGATGGATTTGAGGCCGAGGATTGGAAGCATTTTATCTCCTCGCGTGAAGAATGTGTAGGGAAGAGGAGAGGATGTAAGGAGGGGCCACGGAGACCCTGCTGACTAATCAGAAGCCAGAAGTGAAAGTCCTTTTCTTGTCACATCTGGGTTACTCTGAGCCCGAACTCTTGCAGCTGAATGCAGAGGAGAAGCCATTTCTCAAAATCCGCAGTGTCTAATATTTCCCTCCTGCACATGTGTCCCGATAATTGATGCTCATGTGGACCGCCGGCGCCGGCTTCACGCGTTCGTGTGCCACATTAATAATTGCCTATGTACGTCGTGTGTATTTTTGGGATTTTCATCACAACAAAATGCGTGGAGGTGCAGTCAGCACTTCTAATTCACATTTTTTTCGTCAGTCAGCAGATATCGCCGCACAGTTTGCTGGCTTTCAGTTCTGCGTGGCGGCGGAACCAGCTGGTGTTTGTTCAGACTTCCAGCACTGACGTTGAAATAGCAACTCGAAAAAAAAAGTGTTTGGCTTCATTCCTCTACTCCTGACTTCACATCTCTAAACACTTCATTAGAGCAAGGTTACAAGTTGTCACTTTTATAGAGAGCACCACAGGAACGATGAATGCTCTGATCTCCTCCATTTATGCAGATGACGCCTCGGAATTAATCTCTAATCCCGCTGCACTGACTCATTTTAATCTCTAATCTCTTCGCCGTCTCACCTGCTAATGAGACCCCAAGACACCAAAACTACTCCTTGTGATAATGAAAGTAATTTCTGAAGTCGGTTTTTCGGTTCAAGGTCATCTCTAAAATTGAAATCGTCACTATATTTTTTTACTACTATGAATCTCACGACACACCGCAAAAGTCCATAGTTGTTATTTGAAGCGCACATGCTTTAAAGGGCCCATTTGTAGTTTTTTAAATGGTGTTCCTGGCTCCCCCTTGTGTCAGAACGGTGTGACTGCAATGTCGTAAATTTGCAGTTTTGCAGTTCGCAATTTTTCTGCCGTTTCCATTTTTCATTTATAAAATTAAAAATGAGGTCTGGAGATTGAATCACAAGTGTTTCTTTAAAGCTACAATATGCAAGCTTGGTAATATTGTTTTTGGCGTCCCTAGTGTCAATAGGGTGTAACTGTAATATTTTAGAATCTTTCTTATGCCACTGCATTTATGTAATATTTGTCACAGTTTCTGGTGTTATCTTCATGGTAACCTGAGAAAAAAGTCTCTAGTACTTTAGATAAAGAAAGATATACTTTATGAATCCCGACTGTTTAACCAATCATTACAGAAAATGTGAAACTATTATTATTATTACTATTATTATAGTCTTGAAAATATTCTCTTCGTCAAGGGTAGTATTTGTGTCACTCCAGGACAGTTGCTAAACTTCATTTCCTTCTCCTCTAACTTCTCTAATCCTCTTTCCTGCTGCCTAAATCTTGGGACAACTTTCGGCTTTTCCAGAGAGTTCTCCGACCCAATAGCTTCTTAAAAAAAAAAAACGTGGTGATGTACACAAAGCACTCGGAGATATTGTTTTGAGATAACCATGAAAACATCTGGTGAGGTCTGGAGAAAGTCTGAACTACTCAGTCTCGACATCTATTTTAGGATCGAGGGTCTTTGAAAGCTTTCAAGCTGGTGATTTATGGGTTTTTCAGTAACGTATCTCATTTCTCATAAAGAACTGTTTCATGGTGGCTCGTGTTTCAAAAGCTACAGTAACCACTTTCGACTGCTCGCGGAGCTCTGTTTATTTCCCATCATGCTATCAATGTTGAACACGCTTTATTCTGGACGACGAGGCTCCCTTGTGTTTGAACGCTTTGAATGGAGCTCTCTCTACTGTGAAACTAAGCGAATAACTCATAATATTGATGCCAATTTGGTTAATTTTCACCACTTGCTTCCTTTATTGCAGTGGTCTCATCCCACAAGATGATATTCTGAGGCCCTTTGTTTGATTTTAAAAGATTTAATAGTGCAGGCCGAGCAACAGACTACGTCTTTGTTCCAAGTCACATGGTTAGGGATTAACGACCAAACACTTATTTTTTCAAGAGAGTCATAGTTTATCTGATAACCATTAAAATGAAAATAAACCATTTCAATGAAATTTTCAGGAAGTGAATGTTACCATTTGCATCCACAAATATATATATATTTATATTTTTATATATATATATATATATATTTAATGAAAACATTTTTTTATTTAGTTTCAAGGAAAAAGAAACACAGAAACATCAGACATATAATCATCCGCGCCTACATCCAACCCCCCAAATACTCCCAAAATAAAATAAAAAAAAAAAACAACAGTTGGCAGATATGCTTGAAAAGGAAAATCAAATATAATAATGATGGTAATAGTAATCAAAATTATAACACAAATAAACAATAATTCACGTCAATAACCATAATTGAAAATAAGATAATATTAATTAATAATTTCTTAAATCACCATTGAAGGAATTCCATTTTAAATAGTTTTTACACGTCTGCTTAAGTAAAATAAATATTCCATTTTTTTTCTCAAGATTTATGTATTCAACTGTCTTATATCCTCCTCAGGTTAATATTAACCATATATATTTTTGCTTTCCTTTACCTCGTATATATCACCATGTTCAAGGAAATCAAGAGAAAGTTCCCGAACAGGATGGAAGTCAGATGTTTTCTTATTAATAACATATGTAAGCTTTTCTAGAGCGAGGCTAGAAGTGTATCCACTAATCTTTTAAAGGTTTTATGGACTCTCTTTGGTGGCAAAATCCAACCAACATTTCTTCGCCTACCGTGTGCTGAGAGCGAAAACAACCACCTGCTGTCTAATTGAGCAGATTGCTGTTAGTGTTTCAAATACTAAACAAGATTTAATCGGTACATTAAACACAAGGAAATATGATTAGGTTTTAAAAAAGATAAAATGAGCAGTTTGGCAGAAGTCTGCGCTCTTTAAAGTGCAAAATCAATTAGTACATTCAGTTTCTCTGTTTATGGTTTAAATTTTGACAATTCCTTTTGTCTTAAAACTTTGTCAACTGTCAAAGCTCGTGCTCAATATACAACCCACCTCCTCCGAAGCTCCTCCTGTGCATTCCATCACCGCCGGGGGTGAACGTTATCAGGGACGTACGAAAGATTTAGTCATCAATCAACCTCTGTATGTTTTTGGACGAGGGAGGAAACCCACACCAGCGCAGAGATAACATACAAACTCCACACAGAAAAGCTCTTTAATGCTTCATTACCTCCTTTGGGAGTGTTTCACGGGCGTAGATCACATTTTTATGTTGCTCATCTACACCCTCCAGTTAAACTAAATTACCCTGAATGTGATGTTTTACTACTGATATCATTTCTCCTCCTGAATTTTATTATAATTTGCCACAGTAAATTTGATGCGAGTGTCGATTATTTGTAGCGACGATAAATGCGAAACTATCTTAGAGGTGAGTTATAGCTTTATTGGCCATTTAATTTTGCTTATTTTATTTTTTTAAAGGTCCAAGTGGGGAACTTCCGTCACACCATCGCCAAAGTGCAGCTGGGCGGCAGCGAGCTGGCCATTGTGGTGTCCATTGTGGTGTGTTGCATCCTCCTGCTGCTGTGCACTGTGGGTAAGTCGTGTTTGCCTTTCCCCCCTTTCAGCAGGATGATGGATGTCGGCAACAGGGATGGATGCTCCAGATGTGGAGCAGATAAAACGAATCTGGGGTTTATAGTTTCACTTGCCTCATCCCTCATGAGCGCCCGTAGCACAAAGACCCCTCTGTTCCCATCACTCTCCGCCGCCCGTGTGCGCACTGTCCTCTGTGAAGTGTTGATCTTCAAACCGCTTCCTGCCTTACATCTCTTCGCTGGATTTCAGGAAATTTAGTTCTGCCGCTTCGTTTGTGTGTGTGATGTGCAACAATGCCCCGACAGATTATATCCACACACTCAAGTCAAGACTTTTGTCTCCTCAGCACTTGTCGTCTACTGCACAAAGAGTCGAAGGGCGGAACGTTATTGGCAGAAAACTCTGGTCCAAATGGAGGAGATGGAGTCGCAGATCCGGGAGGAAATCCGAAAAGGTGCTTTTTCCACGGCTATTCCTGGCGTACCATTTGTTTTTGTGAATGTGCTGATGAGGCCGAAGGAAAAACAAAAGCCGAGCGGCGAGGAGACGGAAATATCGACCGCACACGTTTGTGTTTATACAAATGGCATTAGCTGTGTTTCTCTTGTCTGAGACGCAAAAGGGTGATACGACCGCTGACAGATTTGTGTCTTGTAAGCGTGACTCATAAAATCCAGCGTCTGACAAATGATCAGTCACACTCAGACACACAGCTCTCCACATCGCCTCGACTCTGTCTGCACCGCAGGAGCAAGGTCTGTGTGTGTGTGTGTGTGTGTGTGTGTGTGTGTGTGGAGTAAAGCTGTGTGAAGGCCACTCCACATCTGAGCTCCCAGATTTATGGTGAAGAGATGGGAGGAACAGATACGGAGATAGCAGCGGGACTCGGGTTGTAAGTCCGAGGAGAAGGCAGAAGCGAGGGAGGGAAGGTGTGTGTTTCTTGTTCAGAAAAATGACGACGGATTCGTGGTAAAAGTCCAGGGAAAGAAAGATGAAAATATCCCTATAGAAAGAGGAGATTTTAGGAGTTGCTATTGAAGGCGACTGTGGCGGGGGGGGCTTTTCTCCCTGACCAGGGGTTGGTGGGCAGAAGTGACAGAGCAGACGGATAAATGATCGCAGAGTAACACAATCTATGTTTCGCCTCAAACTCCTCACCTCTCCTCTTCCTCCACAAACAGTGGAAACCAGCATCGTAACCCAAAAACGTCTCTCATCTCGTAACAGGAAGAGAGGGTTTTTTTTTTTTTTTCCATAAAGGGATCTTGTGTTCTCATTAGCCGAGCAACATTATCCGCTCTCATAACTTCTCCCCCAATAAAGCGACGACAATAAGTCCGATATTAGCATTCCCGACGCGGCGAGACGATTCCCGCGACACATAAATCTCGACCTCCACATGTGTTTCGGATGAGGATTCCGGCGGCTCGGGTTAGTTTGCTAAACAGTTGCCCGCTGAACAGCTGAGTCCAGGTTTGTCCTTTCGTCAGGCTAAACACTAGATCTAGATGATCGAAAAAAATCTCTTCCACTAGGCCGAGCCAGAAAGACTTTTAATGCTTTTAACATCAGCAGAGACTCCCGGTATCTGTGTGAGGAGTCCTAATGGGATTCAAAGAAACAGCATTTGTGACCTTATTTTCCGGCCTCTCGGCTCGTCTTCTTTATCTTCTCAGGCTTTGCTGAGCTGCAGACAGACATGACGGATCTGACGAAGGAGCTGAATCGCAGCCAGGGCATCCCCTTTTTGGAGTATAAACAGTTTGTCACGCGCACATTCTTCCCCAAGGTGAGAGACATTACTTCTCTCCGCTATCTGATTCAAGCCGGCAGACTTATTGTGCCGTTTTCTCCAGCTAGGGGATTTCATACTTTTCCACACAACATGTTCAATTTTCCACTACCTGTAAATTGCTGGATGAAAATCACCTTGAAAGTTTTTTTTAGAGAAGTACAGGGCAGTTTGCCTCCCTGGAGGAGAGTTAATGTGTTCTCCATAGGTAAGCACTTTTTTCTGTTGTGGTATCCACCCTGAAGGTAAACTGTGGCTCTGTCTGGGTGTTTTTCGAGCAAAACAGAAGACAGAACTCAGCAGGCTTTGTCTCTCAACCACAGGCATGGTCGTTCAAGGAGACAGAACAATAGCAGGCATCCAGACGAGGGAAACTTTCCCCCCGATTTTCCCAAAATACAGCCTTCACTTACTCACCCCCGCATGTGCTGGTACACATCACTGTTTTGTTGCAGTGGACACGGCTCTGAGCTGAGAGCCTGTGGGGGTGTGATGAGAAGAAAAGCTTTAAAAAAAAGAACATTATTCAGGTGTTTTTAGAACCGTCCCTTCATTATTCTTCTCTCAGACTCCAAACAAGACTCTCTCACTAGCTTTCCCTCAAGATGAAACAAAGTTGTTGTTTTTTCAGAGGTTGATGAATATGAAGCGTGATGTCTATGGAGGGACACTCGAGAACTCAAATAAGAGCTCCTCAAAAGTACTTGCTAGAAAGTATCAAAAACAAAAAAGATATATATTTTATTCAATATCAGGAAATAAATGCATATGATCAAAATGGTTATTTTATAGGACAGAAAATCAAAATAGAAAAGGAATAAAAGCTTGAGAAATGAATGAAGATGAGAATTAGTTAATGGGTAAGTGATCACAGAAAATGTCCATAATTTAGTTGGAATATCATCGCTTTGAATATGTACACAAAACAAGCAATCATTTATAAAAAAAAAAAAAACATACAGGCGCTGAAACTGAGTCTGCATTTTTTATTATTATTGTGACAGAATAAAGATGAACGATGTTCTAGAGAGAGTAACACAAGATTAAGAAAAAGTCTTGATTTAAACATTATAAAACATTTTTTAGTATCAATTTAAAATCGAAAAATATTTAGGTTCACAAATTTATACGTAAAAACACACTTTTAGAAAGCTTAAAAGCAAGTATTTAATGTAGAATAAGACATTTTTTACTATAATATTTTTGAAATATATTAATCAATAAATATTGGAGAGGATAAACTTATATATTATTTAATGTTAAATACATTTATAAACAAAAATGATTCATTAATGATGTGAAAATACAGTTTAAAAAGTTCTATAACTTTAAAATTGTGTGTAAGTGTATAAATACTGATGGATAATAGTTAGTTAGCCTCAGAGTCAGAGATGTAGTCACATTCCAATCCCAGCTCTCAACTCTTGCCTGTGTTTGTTGGCACTGGAGTGGATAATTTATTTCACATATTTGTCTGAGGAGTTGTTACTGATACCACAGCTGAGAACACATCGTTCCCCCTTCTGTCGCTGGACTGAACCGCTGATTCAATCGACCAATAAATCGATCAATACTCCTGAAGCTTGGAGAACATAATCTGCCCAAGAGTGGACCGTTAGGTTCTAGTTTAGCCTGTTGCATCTTTGTTTTTCAAACATTGGGCTCTGAACGGCTGCATCATCCTCCCCGAGACTCCCATGTGTCACTAAAGTCTCCTCTTCATGCTTCGTCAAGGACTTCGCCAGCAAATGTGCTGCTTTCGTTCCAGTTTACATATTTGCATGAACAGAGTCTCAAGGGCAGCTATTTCTGTTTCCCTTTTGTCTTCCCGCCTTCACCCGCCGTCCTCGTTTTCAGATGTGCTCCGATTACGAGAGGAGCCTGGTCCAGCCCATCTACGAGAACGACGCTCTGGGTCCCCGGGCTCTCCCGGAGACCCATCCTCTGCTGCAGGACTGGAAGGTGAGGGGTTAAGCCATTACCATGTTGGCTTTTGCCAGAGCGCCTCCATCTGAGCCCTTTCTTCCTCCCTTGTCCTGAAAGTAGGTCACGCCGAGGCTTATTAAGGTTTATAGAGAAGTCGTTGATGAAGAGTAAAGGAAGGCATTGTGTGCAACTGCGAGTCGGTTTGATACTTTTTCACAGAAATATCCCGGGAATAGACTTTTCTCACTAGTTTTATTGGATTGTCGCTGATCAATTATCTTTTGATTGATAGAGCGACACAGAAAAATGGGAATAGAGAGCAAAGGTAGCTTCAAGATATATTTTGTACAGGGGTTCCCGTGCCTTAAATCCATGAATCTCCTTTGGCATTCAAATGTCTTCAATTAAATTGTCAAAAGTCTTAAGCTTGTGAACTCATGATAAGTACGTTTTTATGTTGGTGTCAAACTCAAAATATCAGGTTAAAATTTCGTTTTTTTAACAATTTAAAGAGTGACAATCACAATAGTAGAACTAAAAGAGTGAAATTGACCTCATTTTTCAGTTTATTGTCCAGTTGATCTTCAATTTAATTCAAATGCTATGGAAAAAAATGTCCTTAAGTTGGAGAAACCCTTGAGTAGTTGTTTGATTTGTTGTTAATGAAAATTTGGTATCGGTAAACAACAACCAATGTCTGATTCGATTTATGGACAAAATGCTTTTATATTTTTTTATTTAACTGGAAAATAAAGAGAGTTGGCGAATTTACTGAAGCCTTTTTTGTGCAGGAGAGAATGTGACGAGAAAATAAAACAAAAATGTATCTTAATTTGAATTGAATATTGAATTGAAGTAGATGTTATTATGTAGCATCAACTTTACAAAATGGCAGACCATGGTTCTTTCTATTTTTTAAAGAAGCATAATTGTTGTCTAAAAAGTAGCATTTGTTACGCTATGCTGTGTAAGGTTTTTTTTCTATTCATGTTCCAAAACGTTACGTTTTTTGTCGTTCCATCTGGAAGGTTTCGTCATTCACTCGTATGGCTTCTCACCGCTGATATATATATATATATATATATGAGGTTATACTTTGAGAACCCCAGTGACTGAATCTAGTTTAAGATGAGATTCTTTCAGGTCCAATTCCTTCTCATTAATCTTAGAACATATCATGTAAGTTGTTTCATTTATTTCACTGGATGCTGTGTTTTTAGAAGAACATGTCAAATGTAGCCCCTTGGCACAGGTATACCTTGTGTCAGTGCTTTTCTAGTTGTATTGTTTAAAGTTTGAAGAAAAGTTGTCGCTCCGCAATTACTGCGAAAACTTTGAGACTTTGTGAGTCGTGAGTGATGACGGGGGTCGTGAGAATCCCGGTGAGTGATCCACACCACGTTCGAACAATAGGTGTGTGTGTGTGTGCGCGCAGACCTTTGAAGGCTCTTAACGAGTGGACTGTCCAATAAGTTGATGTCCGCCTGATGACTCACCGCCCCGGCGTGTCGGGGAACGCCTCAACAATAGACTTTAAATAGAACTGCACCCCGGCTTGTTTGTGTGTATAACGAAGGGCCCGGTCGGGACCCCGGAGATACAGTGAGTGAGAGACCCTCTCCGCCATGAATGGGAAAGCGCGTGTTTCGGACGAGCGAAAGTAACGATTGCGGCGTCGAGTTTTGGGTCGGCTGCCGAGGGAGCCTGTCTCGCAGTGATGAAGTGCCTGGGATCCACATCGTCTAACCAGGAAGTGTTTTCCAGGTCACAGCAAATAAATCTCGCGGGCGGGCATTTATCTTAATGGACACCCCCGTTCTCCTTCTGTCAGCCGGCGAAACCACACCATATGGCTGCAGTCCAGAGGGAAGACTTCATCACACCGCTGCTTAGTCGCACCCGTAGATAGGCCACACTCATTAAGTCGACTCGGCACATTTCGGAGGCAATCGAACAAAGTCAGGCAACCAAGATGGCGTAGATAGGACCAGAAAACGATTGGATCACACTGTGTGTGTGGAGGGGGGCGGCGGGCGGGGGGGTTCAGACAGCCTCAGGAGACGAGCGCTGGTGGAATGCATCAGGGAGGGAGCAGCAGGTGTGTGATGCGGTTTAGGTGAAGTCATGTGGTGAAATAATTGTCTCATTGTCTGCCGCCAGGCCAACAACACGACCAGGCCCAACGTGGAGGAGGGCATCACCATGTTCTCCACCCTGCTCAACAACAAGCACTTCCTCGTCACCTTCGTGCACGCCATGGAGCAGCAGAAGGACTTCGCCGTGCGAGACAGGTAATGACCGAGGTCTACGTCGTGCTTAGGTCGTGATTACAGTTTTTAGTCGAGATAAATACTTAACCAAGGTGGTTTTGTTTTTTGATGACTGGATTGTGGTGGTGACCTGTTGCTCCATCTGGCTTTAGGAAGGATTTGCAAGTCACTTTTCTAGCTTCTAAACAAATGGCGTGCAATCAAGTCTTTAAAATGGGTTAAAACATGTTTGTTGTTATTGAAACTAATGCTAGTTACCTTGTTATTTTTTTAAAAGTGGTACTTAAATCTCTACCCTGAATAACTTCTTACTATATTGTTAAAAAAAACGCTTATAACCCCCAAAATAAGCAAGTGAATCCAGATGCTATGAAATGACTTATTGACCCTCCCCTCCCAGCTTCTGATGCATTATGGGTGTAATTCTGAACAGTAGTGGCTTTTCAACGAAGATCTTACCCGCTTTTAGCCACTACTCATGAATTCTGGCAGGTCCCTGATTTGATAGCTGTGTTCATGTAATGATAAATGAGCTCCCTGGCAGAGGTATGCACCATCTCTGTGCTTATCTGGCTTTTTAGTATTTCACTCGCCCGTTGCAAAGATCTGAAATTTCTCGACACGGTTTCATCATCTTCGCCTGCAGCTGTTTTTCTCTCCTAAAACCTTCCTGTCATTGTGGATAATCGCTGAGAAATTCCAGAGGAAAGGCCACATCCCTGTCCCAGCTTAGCGTCAGCATTTACTTTCTGATGTCGCCGCGTTCTGCCGGACTTATGGGTCTTTGTCCGGGAAATCCCCGCCACTTGTGGAACCGACTCGGCCGCAAACCCGGCTGCACTAGATCTGCTTCAGCCCTTCTGTGGTTTCACAGGTGCCGTCGAGAAGGACTAATGTTGTTCTTTCCACAACCTTGAAGTCGTATTCTCTGAATTCAGATGCAGCCTGGCGTCGCTGCTCACCATCGCCCTCCATGGCAAGCTCGAGTACTACACCAGCATCATGAAGGACCTGCTGGTGGATCTGATCGACGCGTCGGCCGCTAAAAACCCGAAGCTGATGCTGCGGCGCACGGAGTCCGTGGTGGAGAAGATGCTCACCAACTGGATGTCCATCTGCATGTACAGCTACCTCAAGGTGAGAGAGCGAGGAGGGAGACCCCGGGCTTTAGTTCTTGACTGTGTGGCTTTGCAGGAAACAGTGGGCGAGCCCTTCTTCCTGCTGCTGTGTGCGATCAAGCAGCAGATCAACAAGGGCTCCATAGACGCCATCACGGGGAAGGCCCGCTACACACTCAACGAGGAGTGGCTCCTCCGAGAGAACATCGAGGCCAAACCACAGGTAGTGAAAGCGGAGCATTTATAGTGAATCAGGAAGTTTTTCAATGCATGTTTGTTTGCGCAGAACATCAACGTGTCCTTCCAGGGGTGCGGCATGGACTCGCTGTCCGTCAGGGTTATGAACACAGACACCATCTGCCAGGTGAAGGAGAAAATCCTCGAGGCCTTTTACAAAAACCTGCCGTTCTCCCAGTGGCCGAGAGCGGAGGACGTGGACCTCGGTAAGAAAAAAAAAAAACCTTCGCTTTCATCACCCCGCTAAGATAAAGTCATCTCCGTCGCTAAAGGTCAATTCATATCGTGAAGCCCCGGCTAACCTGGGGGCGCAATATAATAAACGACAGGACGCATCGAGAAGAGTGGACGCTCATAATCACGGAGACTTATTGCGCTCGCCCCGCAGAGCCGATTTGATTAATGACGCCAGATTGTTTTGGTGACGCCGCCTCAAGATTTTTTTCGGCGACTAATTCTCTCAATCCCGCAGAGTGGTTCGACTCGGGGAGCAACAGCAAGCTCCTGCAGGACCTGGACAACTCCTCCTTGATGGAGGACGGCCGCAAGAAGCTCAACACGGTCTTTCATTATAAGGTGTGCGGATGTGAACCTGCTCTTTTTTCTGTGTCTGAATGAAGCGGTAATGGCTGAAGCGAAAGGCGTCTGAGGTGAAAACCCCATGTAATTGGTGTCATGTGACGCCCACGGGTGAGATTCAGGGCTGTCTGTGAGTCCGTAGCTAATGTACAGAACATTTACCACATGATCCCGCTGACCTTTTGGAGGCTTGCTTTTGGAAAACCGACAGCTAAAGTAGTCAGAAAATCTCTCCTATCCTAGTCTTTAATGTGGAATTGGAGGCATATTTTTCTCATCGGAGCGACGGGAGTTCCATCTGCGACGGAAAAGTCAATTCCGATTGTCTCCAAACTCCATTACTCAGGATCTCAGTCCAGCCCTCTGATGCCGTACTCCGTCAAAAACCCGCCTTAGCTCAAGAAAAAAATAGGTCATTGTTAAGAAATTGATGAGAAATAACCTCCATTCATATTTTATCTCCGTCAACCATAATCTCATTTCATTCAGAACAAAACCCGCCGCACTGAAACAAGGAGATAACAACGCAAAACAAACTTCTACGAAAATCTTTGTTTGCTAACTGAGCCGCCACCTCACAACTCTTCAATCTGTATTTCACTCACACGTCTGACTTTGCTTTTGTTCGTGGACGTCCTTCTGCAGTGAAAAGTCCAGGCTTCGGATTTGAACAAATGCAGCCGCAGCAGAATTAGGCAATTGTTGAGAAATCATGGCGGGACTTAGTGTCGCAATTTTCCCTTCATTTAACCAACTGAAGTGTTTTCCTTCTGGGTTTTTCCACTTCCTTTTTAACTCGCCACAAGTTCACGCTATAAAAGTGGAAGACTTTCGATGAAAGTAGAGCGGCAGCTATTGAATAGAAATTGATTCATTAACAAAATGTGATTAAAAAACAATACAAAAATGTAATAAAATTGAGATTTTTTAAGAAAAAAAGCCAACTTTGCTGTCAACGTTGAAGCAAATGTATAAATGCCGAGCTGAGTGAATTAAAGGTATTTACATGTTAATCATTGGTTTTGTTTAGAGCCTGGCTTGGTCTGAGTTTGGAATCAATGTGTCTCAAAAGTACACAAACCTTGTTTATTTAGATCATCAAACAAGAAGAAAAATAACCATTCATGCTTCAATGAAGACCATCTGTAATCAATTCTACTCTGTGGTTTTCCTTTGTTCTTGCCTCTTGGATAATCAATAACTTACGGTGTAGTATAAAGTTGCGATCGAAACAGCTCTCACTTCGGAGTGAAAATGGGTCATGCGGTGAGTAGGTTCTGTATTAAACTCTCCTTGCAAGTAAAATTGCTGTGTGTTTAAACCGATTCCACTGATGTCTCTTGTCACAGACTTAAATCTGATTCTTAAACCGACATGTGTAAACGTCGTAATAAAATACCTGCACATTTAAACGATATATAGCCAGCGAGGCAGTTAATTATATGATTAATTGAATTACCTTTTGTTTCCCCCTAAATAAAAAAGATGAGGCGACCAAAGCTGATCAACTCCAAGTGTTTGTTTAATCTCTTAAGTTCATTTGCACTTGAGTAAACACTCCCTCGTTGACCTCTGACCCCGCCTGTACTTGCTAAGTGTTGTTTAGTTCCGAGCCGCGAAGGCAGCGAGCCGCGGCTTGTACTAACAGTCCGGGTTCATCGACAAAAGCTGCTCAATCCATTTCACCACAGGTCGACTTTAATGAGCCCAGCCACACACACACACACACACACACACTGACGCACACCTCTCAGCACAAGATCCCCCCCTGGAGGCCACACCTAATGATGCCACCCCAGCTCACCCTTTGACCCTCTGACCTCTCTCTCTTCTCTTTCCTTCCTCTCCAGGTCCCAGAGGGGGCGTCGCTGGCCATGAGCATGAAAGACAAGAAAGAGAACACCCTGGGGAGAGGTACGTCACCCTTCAAAACACACCCCCGTTACTCCACCACCCACTCTTAGACAAACACCCCCTCACTCACGGGGGGGGGGAGTCTTCGGTAAATCACGGGAACGCGATCCGCCCTTGTAAACACTGGTGAAACCACATACCCAGCGTCCTCTGAAGACACATCCAAACACACTCGGCGGCTAATAAATCACGACACGTCGTTGATCTGCGCAGCGGCGTCCAGCGCCGGTGCCGCCGCTCACCGTATTCCATTAGCAAAATGTCAGCCTGTAAGAAGGGAGGTTGGCTCATTGTCCAGGAATATAATAACCGTCCCAGCCGTATGACAGATGGTATTACATTCGGTCCACAATGAGCTTGTCCGGGTTCAGCGTCCGAGAGTCCACCTCACATAATCAGCACCAGACCAGAGCTCGGGTTCTGCTCGTGTCCTGCCCATCAAAGCCTCTCCTCTGCATTCACAGCTGGCCAAAAATAGGCTTATGTGGACAAACCTGGCTCGCACTTCAAAGCATCACAGGGGGGGGGGGTTATGAGTGTGTAGTGCTCCCTGGCTAATATAAAACGCTGTCCTGCCTGCCTGTGATCAGTGTTGAGGGTCTGGACCGGAGCCCACCAGGCTGGAGCATCTCTGGCGGAGCTTGCAGAACACACTCGCCAAAGCATCTGCGGCGGCAGGAAAACACACGAGAATGAAATACTTCACTTGAGCAGAAAATAGGTAGAAGGACGAGTCAACATCTTTATCTTGTTGACTCCTCAGCTGAGAGGACAGGTTTGAGGGGGACTCACTCGAGAACAAGATTCATATCAGATTGTTGAATCAAACTGTCAAGTGGGTTTTCAAAGTCCAAAGTCAAAACTAGGGCCATTTGTAGCCCATTATTAATATAGTTTCTAAAATCCTGGTGAGACACAAACAATATTCATTTTTTTTAACTTCTAAGATGTTCACATGTAATTTCGTTTCTTGATTATTTTTTAAAAAGTTTTTTTCATCAAAAATATATTAACACTAAAATATTTATTTCATTTAATTTTTTTATTCAAACTTTTTTCTTTGATTGAAGTTTGGGCCATGATATGCATAGGACACTTGTGTCTTAATTATTCAATACTAAAAAAGTTGGTTTGATTGAAAGATATATTTACACTAATATAAATTAATATTTATATCTAAAATATATACTGTATGTAAAATAATCAGCTTTTTTTATATATTTATATATATATTTTTTGGTTGTAGTTAGAAAAGCTTTGGATTTTAAAATGAAAACAATAGTTTATCACACAAATTAAAATACCACATACTTTTTAAAAAATAAAATGTTATTACTTTGTTATTACCATGTTATGACAGCTCTCTAATCTGGCAAACACCTTCACTGTAAATAGTTTGTCATTGTGTAGACTAGATTGTGTCTTGTTCCCCGAGCAAGAAACTTTTGCTGCAGATTGTGAGCTGCATCGCAGCCTACTGCCATCATCGTGTGAATGGATGGTGTAAGTGCTGAATAAGCAGTCGGTGCTACATAACAACCATTTATGTTCAATAAACACTGTCAGAAAACATCCGTCCGTGGCTCCGTTTTGAAAAAAAAAGTTTGTAAACCCTGGATGACTCGATGACTACATATATATAAACTTACATATCGGATGTCGGCGTCTAATGACTTCAGCGTGTGTTTACGCCACAACAATTGACAGCTTTTTCTTGACTTCCCTGCGTGTGTTCCACGCACTCATGCATGTGTATGAGCTACGTTCAGATCTATATATAAACAGCTAGATTTAACGCTCTCGCCGACGTCGGCAGCAGCATTACCATCTCATTACACAGGCTCCACGGCCAATCAGCGGCTCGGTGTGTCTGTCTCTCCTAATCTCACTCTTTTCTCCTTCCCTTTCCAACCCATAATCTTTCTTTTTTCATTCTCGCAGACAGCATCCCCTCCTCTTCCGGCCCACCGTCCACCTTAATCACTCTCTCCACTCGTGTGTACTCTATCTCTCTTGCTCTCCTGTCAATGTCCCTCATGTGTTTTTTTTCCTCCTCTCTGCGAGCTGTCACACTCGTCTGTGCTCCCTCCCTCCTGTCGGCTCTTATTCTCTTCGCTCTTTACCTTTTTTGCTGATTGCACATTGTTTCATGCTGTGTTTTTTCTTTTTCTCCCTCTCTAGTTAAAGATCTGGACACGGAGAAGTATGTGCATTTGGTGAGTATGTAATCATCGGCAATCACTCGTCTTTTTCTGGACGAGAGAACTTTCTAAATACGGATCTCTGGTCCATGAAATGTTGATGTAGGATGTTACACTCTTTCTAGCGCCCGGCTTCCGATTTGAGAGGGAATCAACATGCCGCATGGTAGCAGTGTGTATGTGTGAGAAATCTGCTGTGACAGTGGAGTGAGGAGTCATGTGTGAGTGATGGACAGCCGTCACCGAGATTGCTTATGGGCGACTGCGGTGTTTGTGCTGCAGAGGAAACCACAATAACTTCCAGTAGAGTCAAGGAAACGCTGCTTGTTAAACCACGTCGAGAGAAACAGGCTGTCGTTTGTTGGAGAGACTAATGGGCTGCTGCCAACGCTCTGAGGAAATAATGATTCTCCTCAGAGCTTTCAAGGGAAAGACTCCTGCGTCTCCTTCACCCCTGCGATGAGTGTTCCATAGTGCCCATCAGCAAGAAGATCCCGGGTTCAATTCCAGCGTCCTTTTTCCCACCATCCAAAAAAAAAACCCATCTTAATTGAGATTGTTTGAGAAAAAGACATACTCAGGTTGTCCTTCTTGTCTCACCCCGAGTAGCTGGGACACGCCCAACACCCTTTTAGGACAACAAAATGAGGTCAATATTGAGATGATCGGTCGGCATCCTCAAATACTAACTGAATCTTTAGCAGATGACAGAGCTAATCTACTTAACCACCCTTGCTAACTGGGAACTTTGAATTTTAAATGGATTGCAAGACCAAAAAAGTCAACCAAATAAATTTTAAAAAATTATAAAACGCGACAAATCAAAAACAAACAAGTAACACATTTTTTTTCTGCCTCCTAGCAGGTCGATCTAAACTTTAACCCTTGTGTTATCTCTGGGTCAAGGTGACCCGAGGGCCCGAAAACAAATATGTCATAGACCTCCCTGGCTTCCAGAAATACATACGCAGTGTCTGAGGTCGTTCACCTTGACCCAGATATAACACAAGGGATACCACAAACGCATTGTTTAATAGGCCTGTAGGTCACTATGACCCTGAGATAACACAAGGGTAAATAATTGGACTTGTTGAAGGGGGCGGGGCTTAGTAAACCAGCCAATCAGCGCAGCATCAACCCAGAACCCACCGAAGTCATTCCCAGAACCACTAGAAAATAATTCCCCGGGTCCTTCAAATCTGGAGATTTGTGTTGCGTGTGCGCCACAGTCACCGAGGACCGCGGGCAGAAATGGGGGTGACAGGAGGTGAAGAGGAAAGCTGCTGAGAGGACATGACAGCTCTAATGCAGCTTAAGCTCTTTTATAAACGTCAGCCAAGATACGGGCCCTTTGACTTTAGAATAATGAGTTCCTCGGAATGCAATTTGCCGGCTGAATAGTTAGTTTTACTGACGTTTTTTGTCGTCCCTCTTTTTCTGACTGGATTTGAATTCTGACCTGCATGAGCAAGTCAGATGTTTGATCGTGTACACAGCAGACTGAAGGGAAGAAAAAAAAGCTTCCTCAAATTCTTCCTCTCGCGCTCAGTCAAAACACCGCGATGTGGTTTGTGGATCATGTGTCTAATGCATGGAGCAGAACCCCTCCGACAGTGAAGCATTCATTAGAGCGCCGGCGGGGAGGCTTTATTGCTTTAACCTGAGAGCAGCCCGCCGACCTCTGACCTCGGCTCTCGCCTCAGGTCTCGCCTCACGACGAGCTGACGGAGACCAAGAGGTCGCACCGACAGAGCCACCGCAAGAAGGTCCTGCCGGAGATCTACCTGACCCGCCTGCTGTCCACCAAGGTGAGCGCTCCGCCGCCTCCCCTCGACCCCCGACTGAACACCGTCTTCTCCTCCGCAGGGAACTCTTCAGAAGTTCTTGGACGACCTCTTCCAGGCCATCCTCAGCATCCCCCCAGACCGCCCCCCGCTGGCCGTCAAATACTTCTTCGACTTCCTGGAGGAGCAGGCTGACAAACGTGGCATCACCGACCCGGATACGCTGCACATCTGGAAAACCAACAGGTACCATGACAACATCAAGAGTGATGTTTTTTTTTGGGGGGGGGGATGAAAGACACTGTGGTGAGGATAAGTAACCCCAGTTCTAAGATCAGAAGATTTGACTACAATAATGTAAAGAAAGCTTTAGATCAGGAGGAGGTGGGTTGTTTTTTAATAATAATAATAATAATAATAATAATAATTTCCCGACTTTCAAATCCTTATATAAAGATATTTCACCGGAACTCACTCTCTTCTCTCCGCCACATCTTACTTCAGAGTGTTTGGGGTCACAGTGGTCCCTCGCCACATCACGGTTCACCTTCCGTGGTCGTGCTATTTTGAAGTTGTTGTTTTTTTTGCACACAGTACTGAATATTTAAATATATCTTTGCAAGCTGCAGCCAGGAACATCAAAGCTACCTTTGATTCATTTGAACAGCAGATAAACTTAAACATAACCACCGATCTAACTCGTGGTGCCAACAAAACGGTGAACTCCCATGTTGCCTTTCTACACCCAGATTGTCTTTTAATATCAACATCATCTCACAGCAACATCCATTTCTGGGTCCACTGGCATCCCCCAAGGGTCTATGCTGGGTCCTACTTTTCCTTCACAAACCCAGTTGGATATAATGACTCTTACTCATCCTTTAACCAGTGCAAAGTCTATAGACCAGTGGTTCTTAACCTCGTTGGAGGTACCGAACCCCACCAGTTTCATATGTGCATTCACCGAACCCCTCAATTAGTGAAAAATAAAATATGATTTCTTGTATTCCCCATCTCCACGCAGCTACAAGAAGTGTTCCTTCAGTTTTGCGGGTACACGATAATTCGGGTGTGTCCGGACCTCAGCGGCGGAGGCTCTGCCGAACCCCTGAGACCGACTCACCGAACCCCTAGGGTTCGATCGAACCCAGGTTAAGAACCACTGCTATAGGCTAACCAACTGGATCTGATGCTTTCACGTCGGTGTCTAAATTCTACATGTCAAAAGGGATTGACAGCTTTGTTTGTTTGGCTGGGCGGCAAAGCATTGTGGAAGCAGTTCAGGTCACCGTTACTGAGAGGTTTGCAGGAGGGATGGGATAAAAGTTGTTAATCCTTGTGATAGCTTAGGGTCAACGTGACCCGAAAGGCCGAAAACGAATGTTTGTGGTATAGATACGACACAAGGGTTAAGTTAAACGTAAAGTAATCACTACTTTTTCCTTTAATGCAGAGGTTTTCATACTAAACAAGGGATTATTTGGTTTTCAATTTTATTTTTTTAAACCCGGGCGACATCGTTCACATGATCTAGTGTTGATTCTAAACGTGATTTCTCTTCTCTACAGTCTACCACTCCGCTTCTGGGTGAACATCCTGAAGAACCCTCAGTTCGTGTTCGACATTGACAAGACGGACCACATGGACGCCTGTCTGTCCGTCATCGCCCAGGCCTTCATCGACGCCTGCTCCGTCTCCGACCTGCAGCTCGGCAAGGTGACGCTTTTTTCGCCCGTCAGTCTCGGACCCGTTCGTATCCACGCGTCAATCTCTTGCTCATCTGTGCGTCCGAGTCTGTCCCCCCTCGCGAGGCTTCCGTCTGTCAGCTCCCGTCCAACCTCGTCTCCTCGCCGTTGTCGGGCCCAGTCGGCCGCTGCAAGGTCACGAGCGTCCAGGAATCTTCTCTGGAGCGTGATGTCTCCTCGCTGCTCACAGATTCGTCTCATCCCTCCGACTCCCTGACCCTGAGCACGCTCGACTTCCTGTCTGTCTCTTACTGGCTTCCTCCCCGGAGAGACGCGAGGACTCATCAAATGATTCAGTCCCTCTCGGTGTGTGTGTGTGTGTGTGTGTGATTTATGTCCGCGGTCCACGGTCGACTTCTACATCTGGCGTCCCGAGTTTGGACCCGCGTTCGCCATTAGGCGAAGGAGACTTGAATGACACGCCCCCTGGTGTTTGTTTGTGCGGGAGGCCAGACGGTGGGGGGGGGGAGGGTCGTGGAGTCCGGATGAGCCCCGGCAAAAGGTGAAAAGAGAAACGTAGGTAGCCACGGAAAAAAAAAACTCTTATCTGGCCAGACACAGGCCTGAGAGATCACAGGAAGGGTCGGCAGGCAGATGGCAAACCGCAGGAAGTGACCTTGCGAACAGGAAGCGAAGGTTCCCCCGTCAGACCCGTCCGTCCCTCAACACCTTGAAGCCGGTGGAATGTTTTGCACAAACATCGTGTGACACAAACAAGCGATGACAGAAATATTCAGGTGCATCGTAAGCACATCGGAGAGAGAGAGGCCGCCTCGCTGGCCTACATTTTTCCCTCCGTCCCTCCCTCGCGCTCCGAACCACTAAAACTCCAGCACAACCTCTTAACTTTACCTCCTGCTTGACCGAGCACCAGCGCCGGGGCGAGCATTGTTCTGACTGGAATGTCCCTCCGAGTTGGAGAGGAAACTCTTCCCTCACCGTCCTCGCTTCAAATCGAGTTTTCAACAAATAACATCCCGGAGAAGTGAGCAGCTCCCTCTCTCTCTCTCGCTCTCTCTCTCTCTGTCGCGCTCACTGATACATTTCTTTCTTTAATCTGCACAATGAAGCTCAATTTTCCTCATCAAGTGCGGCAGCGCTGTGTTAAATTATTCATTTCACTTTGGGCTCCAGCCGCCGAGTGTTAGTTAAGGCTGAATTAGTGCCGTTCTCGGCGCCTCGCCGGAGGTCGAGCAAATAGTTTTTATAGTCCGGCGTTTTTCTCACTTCCCGCAAACAAACGCTTTCACAGTCCAGACTGAGCCGCACAGAATCATCTTTTTTTTTGGACTCAAAGTGCAGCGAGAAGTTTATCAGAGGATGAATTTAGAAATAAAACCAGCTTGTCTGGTTAAAGTAACTTTGATATCATTTAATATCATCTTATCGTTATAAGTTTAGTGGAACTTGATTCAAGATGTACAAGAATACATTTAAAGAAACTATTCATATGTAACATTTATTAAATTGACTTGTATAGATATGAAACTATTAAAAAATAAACAAATAAAATACGAAAAAAATATATATCTATATAGTTTTTGAATAAAAATAAATAAATATATATAAAAAAAACTATGATTAAATGTAGCTTGAAAAAATAAATAAAATATGAAAAACTATAAATAAATATAGTTTTTGAATTTAAAAAAATATATAAATATACAAAAAACTTTGATTAAATAAAGCTTTAAGAAATAAGTAAAATACATATAACTATAGATAAATATACTTTTCAAATAAAAAAATATAAATATACGAAAAACTATTATAAATGATAGCTTTAACAAATAAATAAATATATTAAAAACTATTAATACATATGGTTTTCGAACAAAAAATAAATAAATCTACAGAAAAATACGATTAATTGTAGCTTCAAGAAATAAATGAGTATATGAAAAAAATAAAATAAATGTAGTTTTTGAATTAAAAATATAAATAAATATAGCTTTAATAAATAAATAAATATATTTAAAACTATAAATATAGTTTTCGGACAAAAAATGAAAAAATATATGAATAAATATAGCTTTAATAAATAAATCAATATTTATTAAAAATTTGATTAATTAGTTAAGATGGAACGGATTTATAAAATTAAACAAAACGAATTAGTCTTTGGACGTGTTTGTGTATGTTCTGGTGAGATCTCAGCAGCTATGCTAGCAACTATGCTAACAAGCACGACTCTGTTATTTACCAAAGCCTGTTGCTATAGTTCCGCCCAAAACAACTTTTCAAGAAATGTTCTCATGCTCTGTTCCCAAATCTGAACCACCTGGATCTTTCTTTCCCAGGACTCTCCCACCAACAAGCTGCTGTACGCCAAGGAGATCCCCGAGTACAAGAAGAGGGTGCAGTGCTACTACAAGCAGATCCAGGAGATGTCGCCGCTGAGCGAGCAGGAGATGAACGCTCACCTGGCCGAAGAGTCGCGGGTCAGTGGGCGGAGCTTGAACGTCACGAGCCCACGATGTCAAACTAATCATTTTGTTTACGTTTGATTGACAGAAGTACAGAAACGACTTCAACACCCACCTGGCTTTGACGGAAATCTACAAATATGCCAAAAGATACCGACACCAGGTGAGCGCGAACCTCAGGTTCACATCCCAGCGATTACACAACCCCTCGGCAGGTCAACACAACACGGGAGAAGCCAATCGAGTAGAAACTATTGATTAAACGTCGGCGGAAAGAATTTACTCCCGACACTTGGTTAACGGCGTCGCCGCGTCTAACCAAGCTGCTAATTCTCCGATAATGGTGACCCCTGGTCTGCACCCCCAACATCTCCTCTGCCGCGGGGCTTAATGGTTACTAAACCCCTCCAGCTACTGACGCGAACCTCAACGCTCCAACTGTCTTTTCTTCTCCGTCTCCGGAGCTAAGAAGGCGGTAAATCCCGGCGACACGGTGGCGACTAGTGAGAAAGCCCGGGCAGATGTTTGCAGCAGAGCTTTAGAAGGAATCCGGCCGTGCATGAGCGTCGCCCTCACCGACTCTCTCTCTCCGTCCCCTTCTGGTCAGGTGGTCACCGCTCTGGAGAACAACCCCACCGCGCGGCGCACTCAGCTGCACCACAAGTTCGAGCAGGTCATCGCTCTGGTGGAAGACGACATCTACCAGTGCAGCAGCGAAGCCTGAAGCGCCTCCTCTCTACTCGCTCCAACGCCAAAAGGGAAACTGGAGATTATTTTCCTGGACCTGCAGCCCTGGTGGCCGTCGAAACGCACTGAAGCCTTCACAGAAAAAAAAAAAAACGGGGCCGAGCCAACGATGCACTGAACTGTAATATAATGTCCATAGCAATATTTATAGATGTGTTATAACGAGGACCCGTTGACCAGGCGGCTCCCGGAAAAGAAAAACCCGCAGGCGTGTCTGCTGCCATTAAGTGACTCACCACCGTCGGTGCTTTTGAACCTTCCGTCCCTTCAACGTGCTCCACACGTCCATCCTCCGAGGGGACGGTCCACACAAGAGGGAAACATGCTGAGTTAAACAATGTGATCTCACTATAATCTAGTGTCTGACATGACTGTACCTGTGATGCCAAAATGACGTGTCAGAGTTTGTGAAATAAATGACAGTATTTAGAATTTTAAACAATTCAAATGATGTCACTATTAGTTTTCTATTAAAAAAAGGTTGTAAAAGTACAACTTCTCACGGTGGTTTTCGCAACGATGATCTCATCACTTCCTCGCATGGGTCTCGTCACGGGCAGCTGCCTGGAATGAATAATTCAGAGATGGATTCCTCACATGAGAAACTCGGCAGAATAACTAACCAAAAATAAGACTTTAAATAAAAGCTTGTTTTTTTCTATGGCATCAGGTGTATGAGAGATCTTTATTTTCAATAATATAATGTATTGTGAAAAAAACAAACACAAGAATGTACAGAATGTTACGGAGCCCCGGACATGACATGATAAAATAAATGTATTCCTGGCCACGACTTTGTAAAATACTTAATCGTGGCCATGAAATACTAAGTCTTGGTCATGAAATATTAAGTCGTGGCCACTAAATACTAAGTCGAGGCCATAGAATACTAAGTCGTTGCCATTAAATACTAAGTCGTGGCCAAGAAATATTAAGTTTTGGCCACTAAATACTAAGTCGTGGCCACTAAATATTAAGTCTTGGCCAATAAATACTAAATCTTGACCATGAAATACTGAGTCATGGCCAATGAATCCTAAATCGTGGCTATGAAATACTAAGTCGAGGCCATGAAATACTAAGTCGAGGCCATTTTAACCATGTCTGGGGCAAGTAATCATTGTAAAATATATTTTAACATTCCAAACCTAGAGAAATGGAAACGATTAACAGGACCAGTTGTACATTTACAAAATAAATCAAATCTGATGTTGAAATATCAAGATAGAGTGAAAAAAAATTAAAAAAATCATAATAATAAATTTTAAAAAAACTACTCACAAAATAAGACGTTGAGTTATGTTGTATGTATCCAGGAAGCAGCTCGTGAAGGAACCTATCAGCTGTGAGCTCATTATGAAGCCACATGCACTCCAGGCTCCAAGAATGGTTCTCTTTAAATATTCCTGAGTCTCCTTCTCAAGTGATTTACAGCGTAGATGTTCCAGCAGCACCGGAGAGCCATTAAGTTCTGAAACAACAGCTTCCATCTGGAACTTCTCATCGTTAAGGAGCCTCACGACTAAACAAACCAGTGGAGCAGAGTGAGGCAGGAATCACTTCTGGTTCTGTTTTGATTCCAGGACACATGTCTGTTCAAGAGGCCTCCACGAAGATCAGTTATCAAGGAGGCGTCTGAAGACACACATGGGTCCAAGTCAGCCAGGATCAAACTGGAGCTTAGTTGTCTTCTTCTTTACCTTCATCCAAAAAGACACTTAAAACATCCAAATATGATGCAGACACATCTCTTCATCTGTAGCTCCTTCACCGACAGGAAGAGGTGGAAAGACCAGTCGACCCACTTGACATTTTCTCTTCCCAGTTTCATTCTAGAATATAATCAATTTCACACCGACTCTTCCTGTGAAGCCGATCCATGCCGTTATCTATTGCCCTCTGGGTCCTCCTTCCAGGAGTCAACGGCTCCAATATTTCACACTCTTTCTTCACATCCACTGAGTCATCATTTACTATAACTTCTTCCCCTCCTCACTTGCAGGGACACTTTCACTTTTTTTGGGTCGAATTCAAGACAATAACTTCCATAAATACCTGTCCAACTCACGCAAAGCACCAAACCCAGATTGTCTTTTAATATCAACATCATCTCACACCAACATCCATTTCTGGGTCCATTGGCATCCCCCAAGGGTCTATGCTGGGTCCTACTTTTCCTTCACAAACCCAATTGGATATAATCCTTTACCCAGTCCAAAGTCTATAGACAAACCAACTGGATCTGACGCTTTCACGTCGGTGTCGCTTGTTACCTTGATACACAGGGATAACCTGGGAGTGAAGTCCAAGGGCCGTGTCTTCCCAATCCTAGAAAGAATCAGGAGAATACCCAAAGAAACCCCGGAAAGTGCCAAAGTTCTCATGGGCAAGTCCCTCCCGGCTCATCATCAAGATCATTTTCCCATATTGACATGTGGTGAACGGAAATCTCAAAATTGAACCAGCAAATAGAAAAATAATCTGTTCTCCGCATCAAGTTTAGTCACTGCATTGAGAAATTGTTTTTAGAAAGTTGTTTATGATGCAAGTTCCCTTCAACATTCAGGCCCGAGGGCAAGTGAGAGTTTAGGGAAAACAGTGAGCTGCACACAGTGGCCAAAAGTTTAATGTGTTTAAGAGATATTTGTCTCGCACACACAGTCACTAAAACATGACATCCTTTTATGACTGCATACTTCCAGGTGAAAGAAGTCAGAGTACTTATTTTCCCGGACACTGATGTCTTAAGTGCTGGAGTCTAGTATCTGATCAGAACCTCTTGTGATGGACTCTACTGCAGTTCTCCAGTTAGTCTTGGATTAACAGCCAGGGCCTTAAAATTCAGAGTTTCCACTTGTTGGTGAGAAGGTCCACTATTCCATTGAACTCTTTCAATTCATTTCAATTTCAACCTCACTGCCATGCTGCATTGGTGAGGATTGACAAACTACAGACTGTCTATGTTAAACTCCTTTAGAAAACCAGACCTGAAGCCCTGACCACACCAGATAAGACTTGACCTTCATGCATCATTTTGGTTGTCAATCACTGCCGTGATGCTTGTGCTGTGAAATCCATTTGCAGGAAGATCAAGATAATCTTGTAAGTCGGAGATTTCAACGTCGTTCAAAAGACCATTCAAATCAGCTTACTGGTATCTGTATCATACATCCCGTAGTACTCTTTTATCACCTCTAATTTCGTCTACAGTAACATCGATCAATGGGGTTTTGGCTCTAGAGTGGATCCAGGAGGACCAGAATCCAGTATTTGGGCATTACCATCTGTCTAAACTGTAGAGAGTTGCAGACAAATAGCAACAAAGCAATTCAAGAAACAGACAACACTATGACAATATACAATAGTATGCAAAGAACCCTGTTCAAATATGCAGGGAAAGATAATGTTATCCAAATTATTGATGGTTTGTTATTCACTTTTTGCTCTTTGTTTATTATAAAAGTGCCCGGAGCACAGGTCCAAATGTGAACGTTCTGTGGTGGAGTGGATAGAGCAAGTGCCTCAGACACTCAGTTGGCTGAGGCATGTGTTCAATTCCCACCTCCACTAACTAGGTGACATTTCACTTGTACTTTTTTTGGACTTTAAACCTTAATGTGGATCATAAATGCGACCTAAGCACAAGTCCTGCTGTGAGTTGGTCGTGGTCTAGTGGAGGCGAACTTGGACAGCCAGACGGCTGTCGTTGAACCTGAGCGAGATCACCTAAGCGTATAAACCTTAGACATACCAGGTAAACTTTTAAAGTGTTTGTCCTCAATATGGATGCTAAATACGCCCGGAGCAAAGGTCCAAATGTCAAAGTTCTGTGGTGGAGTGAATAGAGCAAGTGCCTCTGAAACCCTTCAGTTGGGTTAAGCATGGGTTCGATTCCCACTCCTTCCACCACAAACTGACTGTTTGTATTGCCCAGAGCTTAAGTTTTAAAGTGTTTCTCCTCAATATGTATGATAAATACGCCCGGAGCAAATGTCCAAGTGTCAAAGTTCTGTGGTGGAGTGAATAGAGCAAGTGCCTCTGAAACCCTTTCGGTTGGGTTAAGTGTCGGTTCGATTCCCACTCCTTCCATCTCTAACTGAAACAAACTGTGTGGGACATGGAGAGCCCTGCGGTAAAGTTTTAAAGTGTTTGTCCTCAATATGTATGCTTAATACGCCCGCAGCACAGATCCAAATGTCAAAGTTCTGTGGTGGAGTGAATAGAGCAAGTGGCTCTGAGACCCGTTCGCTTGGGTTAGTCATGGGTTCGATTCCCACTCACTCCATCACTAACTGAAACAAACTGAGTGGGACATGGAGAGCCAAGTGGTTAATTTTTAACGTGTTTGTCCTCAATATGTATGCTAAATACGCCCGGAGCACAGGTCCAAATGTGAAAGTTCTGTGGTGGAGTGAATAGAGTAAGTGGCTCTGATACCCATTCGCTTGGGTTAGACATAGGTTCGATTCCCACTCCTTCCATCTCTAACTGAAACAAACTGTGTGGGACATGGAGAGCCCTGCGGTAAAGTTTTAACGTGTTTGTCCTCAATATGTATGCTAAATACGCCCGGAGCACAGGTCCAAATGTGAAAGTTCTGTGGTGGAGTGAATAGAGCAAGTGGCTCTGAAACCCATTCGGTTGGGTTAGTCATGGGTTCGAGTCCCACTCACTCCATCAATAACTGAAACAAACTTTGTGGGACATGGAGAGCCCAGTGATGCGTGAAGCCCCCTGGAAAAAGTGACCTGGTGGAGTGACAAGAGCAAGTTGCTCTGAGACCCGTTCGGTTGGGTTAGTCGTGGGTTCGAGTCCCACTCACTCCATCAATAAACTGTGTGGGACATGGAGAGCCCAGTGATGCGTGAAGCCCCCTGGTGGAGTGACAAGAGCAAGTGGCTCTGAGACCCGTTCGGTTCGGTTGGGTTAGTCGTGGGTTCGAGTCCCACTCACTCCATCAATAAACTGTGTGGGACATGGAGAGCCCAGTGATGCGTGAAGCCCCCTGGAAAAAATGACCTGGTGGAGTGACAAGAGCAAGTGGCTCTGAGACCCGTTCGGTTGGGTTAGTCGTGGGTTCGAGTCCCACTCACTCCATCAATAACTGAAACAAACTGTGTGGGACGTGGAGAGCCCAGTGATGCGTGAAGCCCCTGGAAAAAGTGACCTGGTGGAGTGACAAGAGCAAGTGGCTCTGAGACCGGTTGGGTTCGTCGTGGGTTCGAGTCCCACTCACTCCATCAATAAACTGTGTGGGACATGGAGAGCCCAGTGATGCATGAAGCCCCCTGGAAAAAGTGACTTGGTGGAGTGACTAGAGCAAGTAGCTCTGAGACCCGTTCGGTTGGGTTAGTCGTGGGTTCGAGTCCCACTCACTCCATCAATAAACTGTGTGGGACATGGAGAGCCCAGTGATGCGTGAAGCCCCCTGGTGGAGTGACAAGAGCAAGTGGCTCTGAGACCCGTTCGGTTCGGTTGGGTTAGTCGTGGGTTTGTGAAGCCCCCGGTGGAGTGAATAGAGACCCGTTCGGTTGGTCTAGTGGCTTCACGCATCACCGGGCTCTCCATGTCCCACATAGTTCATTGATGGAGTGGGACTCGAACCCACCACCAACCCAACCGTACGGGTCTCAGAGCCACTTGCTCTAGTCACTCCACCAGGTCACTTTTTCCAGGGGGTTCACGCATCACCATGTCCCACACAGTTTATTGATGGAGTGGGACTCGAACCCACGACTAACCCAACCGAACGGGTCTCAGAGCCACTTGCTCTTGTCACTCCACCACGTCACTTTTTCCAGGGGCTTCACGCATCACTGGGCTCTCCATGTCCCACATAGTTTGTTTCAGTTACTGATGGAGTGAGTGGGACTCAAACCCACGACTAACCCAACCGAACGGGTCTCAGAGCCACTTGCTCTAGTCACTCCACCAGGTCACTTTTTCCAGGGGGTTCACGCATCACCATGTCCCACACAGTTTATTGATGGAGTGAGTGGGACTCGAACCCACGACTAACCCAACCGAACGGGTCTCAGAGCCACTTGCTCTTGTCACTCCACCACGTCACTTTTTCCAGGGGCTTCACGCATCACTGGGCTCTCCATGTCCCACATAGTTTGTTTCAGTTACTGATGGAGTGAGTGGGACTCAAACCCACGACTAACCCAACCGAACGGGTCTCAGAGCCACTTGCTCTAGTCACTCCACCAGGTCACTTTTTCCAGGGGGTTCACGCATCACCATGTCCCACACAGTTTATTGATGGAGTGAGTGGGACTCGAACCCACGACTAACCCAACCGAACGGGTCTCAGAGCCACTTGCTCTTGTCACTCCACCACGTCACTTTTTCCAGGGGCTTCACGCATCACTGGGCTCTCCATGTCCCACATAGTTTGTTTCAGTTACTGATGGAGTGAGTGGGACTCAAACCCACGACTAACCCAACCGAACGGGTCTCAGAGCCACTTGCTCTTGTCACTCCACCAGGTCACTTTTTCCAGGGGGGCTTCACGCATCACTGGGCTCTCCATGTCCCACACAGTTTGTTTCAGTTACTGATGGAGTGAGTGGGACTCGAACCCACGACTAACCCAACCGAACGGGTCTCAGAGCCACTTGCTCTTGTCACTCCACCACATCACTTTATCCGGGGGGCTTGACGCATCACTGGGCTCTCCATGTCCCACACAGTTTGTTTCAGTTACTGATGGAGTGAGTGGGACTCAAACCCACGACTAACCCAACCGAACGGGTCTCAGAGCCACTTGCTCTTGTCACTCCACCACATCACTTTATCCGGGGGGCTTCACGCATCACTGGGCTCTCCATGTCCCACACAGTTTGTTTCAGTTACTGATGGAGTGAGTGGGACTCGAACCCACGACTAACCCAACCGAACGGGTCTCAGAGCGACTTGCTCTATTCACTCCTCCACAGAACTTTCACATTTGGACCTGTGCTCCGGGCGTATTTATCATACATATTGAGGACAAACACACTAAAACTTTGCCACAGGGCTCTGCCCTGTCCCACATAGTTTGTTTCAGTTAGTGATGGCAGGAGTGGGAATCGAACCCACGACCAACCCAGCCGAAAGGGTTTCAGAGTGACTCGCTCTATCCAATCCACCACAGAACTTTGACATGTGTACCTGTGCTCCGGTTGTATTTATCATACATATTGAGGACAAACACGTTAAAACTTAGGCTCTGGGCAATACAAACAGTCAGTTTGTGGTGGAAGGAGTGGGAATCGAACCCATGCTTAAACCAACTGAAGGGTTTCAGAGGCACTTGCTCTATCCACTCCACCACAGAACTTTGACATTTGGACATTTGCTCCGGGCGTATTTATCATACATATTGAGGACAAACACGTTAAAACTTAGGCTTTGGGCAATACAAACAGTCAGTTTGTGGTGGAAGGAGTGGGAATCGAACCCATGCTTAACCCAACTGAAGGGTTTCAGAGGCACTTGCTCTATCCACTCCACCACAGAACTTTGACATTTGGATGTTTGCTCCAGGCGTATTTATCATACATATTGAGGACAAACACGTTAAAACTTAACCTCTGGGCTATACATGTACCAGTCAGTTAGTGATCAAGTGAGTGGGAATCGAACCCAAAATTAATCCAACCGAAGGGTTTCAGAGGCACTTTCTCTATTCACTCCACCACAGAACTTTAACATTTGGACCTGTGCTCCGGGCGTATTTAGCATACATATTGAGGACAAACACTTTAAAACTTTGACACTTGGCTCTCCATGTCCCACTCAGTTTGTTTCAGTTAGTGACGGAGAGAGTGGGACTTGAACCCATGACTAACCCAACCGAGGGATTTCATACAGATATTTGAATATATTATACTGTACATGAATTTACCAATTTATAATTTTTAAACAAAAAGATTTGCATACAAGTGATTTTATATCATTACTGATTTGAGCGTTCATCGTTTTCGGGTTTAGTTCTTAGTGAGGCAAGATAAGGAATTCATTGCCGGTAATATTTTATCTCCAACAAGCCTCAGTAATGGAACTCTGGTGGACCAAAGTGACGGGACTGACGGTGGCTTCACACCACTTAGAAGCCTCTGAACCCGACAGAAGGTTGTTTCTCACACCTCCATTTTGGTTGTTGCTCAAAGGCAAGATCGGAGCTGCAGTCATCCTCGAGGGATCAAGAAACACCAGTAAAACCTGGAGGAAATGACAACAAAACTGTTGTCGTACATTTTAAAAGAACTACAAAAATCTGACCAAATTGGTCTCTTTGCACTGACCTCTCTGCAATAACACCAGTCCAGAATTGTGGTTTGTATTTGGACAACTTGTTCTCCTACTGCTCTGACCATTCAAGACAGACACTCTCAGGAGAATGTTCCGACTTCTCCAGAACTCTAACGTAACATCTGTAACAAATGGCGGAGCTGGTAGTATACTTAAAATTATTTCATATTATTGCTTCTGTTAAAGTAGTCTAGTAGCTTCTGCTAAAACAAGCTTAAAATACAGACTTTTTTTGGGAAAATCCCTAATGTCCAGGCGAAGACGAACGTTAAAGACGAGCAGTACAGAGGTATTTAGATGTTTTTAAGTGTATTTTTGGACGAAGATGAAGACGAAGAAAACACCACTCACTACATTAAAATGAACATTTTTGTTTATTTTTCTAAAAAGGAACAGATTACTCTGAAAATAACACTTTGTTGACGTCAGGGTGAGTAGAAAATGAGTGAAGTTTGGGTTAACTATCACTTAAAGTCAACAACAGCATCACTTCTCTGGTGAACTTGTAGCTCTCCTGTGGAACAGCTGTCTCTGATGGTATCTCGAAGGACTTCATCTGCTGGTTCTCCTTTCAACTGAACATGAATAAATCACCTGTGTCGCTGCTGAGCTTCCCGCACAATTTTTTAGTCGCCATCGTCAAGAGGAAATAAAGGTTGGAAAACTGGCGGTTAAGGGTAAGAAGATCTACTTTCACTAAACTAATGATCTATGTCTCACTATACTTGAATGTTATTGAACTGTCATCCAGTCGTGGCAACACCTGCCACTCCTCTCACGCCTCCTTCTGTCCAGAACATCTGTATTTGGGTTTCCTTGTGAAACTACAATTGTGACTTTGAGGAATTAGTTACTATTGGAAAATAATTACCGTCTTGACTTATTTTATACAATGACCAGGTGTTTCATCTGAACAACTATCAACCCTAAAGAAAGTTGTCTCTGTTTTTGTGAACATTAGGAGTTCAACAAGGTTCGGTATGTGGCCCCCATAACCTTTCCATGTTACTAACTCATGCTGCCGCTTCTACATCTAAACATCGGAATATTGCTAACATCCTTTTTTCTAGGCCTGCACTGGATGAAAGCAACTGATGTGAGTCAATCGCTTACATTTCTTTTCCAAGACGTCGTCAAACCTTTCAACATAAAAGCTTTTCAAGGATCTTTGAGCTCTGACGCAACAATAACTCTAGCTCCTTATGTCACATTTTAATTTACGTAATGAATTTATTGTTTACGTACATCAGCGTAACAAATTCACCAGAAGTCACTGATATATATTATTCTTTGTATTATGATGTACTTTTTACACCGTAAAACATGTCAATTCATCATGTGAATCTACATTTTTTTCTTTAACCCCACTCGCTTTCATATGTTTTGAACTCAGCTCATGATAATTTGAATAAAAAATGAATTACTTTTTTTACTGGACTATAGGCAGTGAGATCAAATTAAATTATTTTTTATTATTTTAATGTGAGACTTTACAGCCCTGAAAAATACGACATATGCGTGTAATAAAGGATGTATAGTTCCCCCCAATCTTGAAAATAGTGAAAAAAATGAGCATTTGTTCGACTATTAGTCAAGTGTCCTGCATTGACGATTCATTTTTGTGTCGAGTATCAGGTCAGATAGTGAGTTAGACAATTAAACTGACTTAAAATGTTTTACAGCTTGTCTTTAAATTCATTTCTTTCTTCAGTCTCTGTCGTTTACACGCATATAAACTTCACTTTGTTGCTCCTCTTCACTGACAGCACATCACTATGTCATCAGCAAACACTCTCGAATTAGAGGAAGACATAAAAATGAAGAACGACATGTGCCGCTCGGAACATGACGTCGCATGTCGAACATGTATGATTGAAGACGTCACGTCACATAATTCATGTTCCTCAATGATTCATGACTTTACCAGACTCTGGCATTCTGCACGAAGGTCACTTCATTTGTCTTTTATTACCGTCTCCATGTGCTTTCACGTTTCCTTCTATCGATGTTTAATTCATCACCAGAAAATGTTCATTTATTCTTCTTTTCTGTACTAAATACTGTTACAACACCGTTTTTTCACCGTCTGCCATTAGATTTTTTTTTTAATTAACTTTAGTTTTGCAAAAATCTAAAAAGATTAAAAAGCTACTGAGTGAAATTATTATGGGAGGCAGTAACTAAAGCTAAAGGCTAACCTACAAAATCAAACAAACAATCAAACAATCATTACAAAGCAAATTGTTAACATTAAGGAATGTTTAAATTAAGATACCAATACAAATCGAATCATAATATTTAGGAAAATAATGCAACGTTTAAACATTTTTGCTTAAAAAACAAAAGTAGTACCTGTTAGCAATTAGCTTCTCATTACCGCCAGAGAAAATTATGCTAGCATTATTTGACCTTTTTTATTCTTTTTTGGCAGTTTATTTTTATAATGCAACAATAAACTGTTGTAATATTACATTTTAAATGCTAACTGTTTGTTAAAGCACTTCACAAACAACCTTTACTTACTAACTTTGAAAACTAGTAAACATATAAATAATAATAAGTAAAAAAGGAGAAATGGTTCCTGCATTTACATTTTATATCTACAATACCATAAAAAAAAATCCTTATATTACAGACAGCATTTTATATTTGAAGGTTTACTGTTTTTAAAGTTAAAAAGTGTGCATTTTAGCTTCTGTGTTAGCGCCAAAGCGAATTATGTAGCTATATAAATATTTCTGTAGCTGGAATTTTGACACATCTGCTGCATGTTTTTTTCATATTATGGTAAATACATAAAATAAATGTGTTGACGAACATTTTTAATATTAAGCTTTCTAAAGGGAAGTATAAAATGAATGATTATATGTACATAAGGAGAAAAGCTGTTTTGACAGTTTGAAACGTGGATCCCAAAGATGAATTTAAAAAATGACAGCTTTGATAAACGTATAATTTTATTTAAAGGGTCAAATCACAACTCACGACGGTTTACAGTTTAAATAACACGACATAACAGAAAAGGAAAAACTGATCCCAGCGCATCAAAATGATCGACAGCGGCAAATGGAAAGTTTCCTTTTAACAGGCAGAAACCTCGAACAGAACCAGACTCGTTGTGTACGTCCTTTTCAGCAAAGATCATAGACTAAATCTCTTCTTATTTACTGTGATTATTCACTTTGATCAGATTAAATCATGTTATTTTGTGAATGAAGTCTGTACTTTATGCTGTATAAACTTTTTATTTGCGGGTACAGTTTGTTTAGCATTGAAGTGAACGGATATATTTCAGTTTACTGGATAAGAATGCTACAATGTTCTTTGAGTTACCTAGTAAAAAAAAAGACACACTCAATGTTAGCAATGGTGGTCACTCTGTTGTACAAGTCTATCCTTGAGAAAATGTTGACGCTAATAAACACATTTTTCTAAATGGGTTCTTGTGATTATTAAGTATATTAATGTCAAATAATATTAGTAATAAGAGTGAGACTTTTGTGGCAACCTTTATACTTGGCCACCCCCTGTATTTTTGTGAATACATTTCCTTAATTTCTAGTTTAATTCAAGTTTTATTAAATTATCTACGAATCAGTCGAAAAATAATGGCTCTGAAAACACTAATGAATGACAAAGAAATCACGTGAAGAAAATGCTTTGCTATAACAAAGAGACTCAAACACACTATTTGCTTTACTTCGAAAGAACGACAATGGTTTGTACAAGAGTTGTACGCTCATGAATATTCATGTGATGCTACACACAGGAGAGAAAACATAATGAGCGAAAAATAAAAACCGTGTCTGTTTCTCTTCCAGCTTTTGTTGTTCGTCTTGTTTACTCCAGCGAGTGCTGTGATGATATTCCTTTTGATCAAGAGAGGAAAAAAAAACAACAAAAAAAAAAAAAACATCTCTTCGGGGCGACTCTCACTCGTGCTTTTTTTTTTTTACCTGCCGATTCACAGATGGACGCTGACAAGGAGGGAAAGGGTCAAAGGTGAGATCAAGCCGGAGCCACCCGGCCTGACGAGACCGAGGAGGTTTGGGTTTTGGACACGGTCGTGGCGTCCTCCTCGGCGAACGGGTTCTTCCCGCAGCAGACGGTCGTGATCATGCAGTTCCGGAACTAGAGGTAGATGAACGGGTCAACACACAGTCAGACGACACACACACACACACACACACACACCTGCTTGTTGAACAGGATGTAGATGATGGGGTTGTACAGCGCCGAACTCTTGGCGAAGAACGCCGGCGCCGTCATGAACTCGGGCCCGAACTGCGTCCCCTGGTTGGCGAAGATGTACCAGGCCACGGTGGTGTACGGCACCCAGCACACCAGGAAGGAGATCACCATGACGACGACCATGCGGGTCACCTCGCGCTCGGCCCGCTGGGTCGACTCAGACTCGTGCTGCTGAGCCGCCGCCTGCATGAACCAAAAAAACTAATCTGTGATCCCAACGCAAACACACGAGTCAATGTGACACGGGAATGTAAACCGGGATTACCGGCGAATAAACCTTCTAATCAGCTGACTAACACCCCAAAGTTGACTCTGGCTGCACTTTTTTAAAAAAAAAAAAGCCCTATTAATCCGGTTCCAATCGTCGTGGTGAGGTCCGGCGACACCTTCGGACCGGCGTTGCTAAAAAAGGAACCTAATAGATGCAGCGGCGTTTAAATCTCCTCATGTTAATAAATGATGCGAGATCCATTATTAATGAGGTCACAGGGCGACTCGGTGAGTCGACAGTCTGTCTCCAGCTGGAGGTCGGGAGCCGCCATGTTGGCACAGATCTGCCCTCCCCAAGTGTCCTTGAGCCTCTAAATCCCTCCCGTCTCCCGAGACTGCCCCCCCCCTCCGAACCACCCCTCCCTCCGACGTGATATACAGTCTATATCTTTCCAAAGATAAACAAGGTTCTGCTTTAACGCCGTCTTACCGCTCGCACGGTGCAGAGCAGCCGGCCGTAGCAGAAGAAGATGATGAAGAGGGGGATGGAGAAGTGGAGGACGAACATATAGATGACGAACGAGGTGTTGTGGATCTCGGGTTTGGGGGTGTAGTAGTCTATTCCACAGGAGCACTGCATCCCCTCCGGGATGTACCTGCAGACACAGCAGTGAAGAAAATAGTCTTGAAAACAACAAGAGAACAAGAACACAAGAAGATTTCCACTCACGTAAGCTCAGCTATTGAGCCATAAAAAAGTGGTCACAAGTGACTGAACATCTACCTGCTTTTTCAAAATTTGCATCTTAAAAATACAGATAAATATGTTGGGGGGGCGGGGGGGTCTAAAGTTAGTGGAAAGTCAAAATGGGGGACTGGTGACAAGAATTGTAGCGAAAAACGACTGGAATAAAAATAAAATATATATTTGGACAACAACTAGCTGCCTCTTAAGTCGCATCTTTAAGTCAGTCCACAGGGAGTTGGTCTAAAGTTAGTGGAAAGTCAAAATTTCCACAATTTAAGACGGAGAATAATTATTGTGGCAAAGTAATGTTGGATTGGTGACAATAAGTCTAGCAAAAGAAAAAATGGAAAATTAAAATATTTATATTTGGATACCAAGGTCTGCAGTCTCTACAGTGGAATCTTTAGAAGTAGGTCAATCTGCTGCTGGGGGGGGGGGGTCTAAAGTTAGTGGGAAGTTAAATTTGGGTGGATTGGTGACAAGAATTGTAGCAAAAAGAATAAAAAGAATTACAATATATATTTGGACAGCAACTTCCGGCCTCTCAAGTCACATCTTTAAAAGTAGGTCAGTCCACAGGGAGTGGGTCTAAAGTTATTGGAAAGTCAAAATGGTGGATTGGTGACAATACGTCTAGGAAAAGAAAAATGGACAAATAAAATATTTATATTTGGATACCAAGTTCTGCAGTCTCTACAGAGGCATCTTTAGAAGCAGGTCAGTTTACAGGGAGTGGGTCTAAATTTAGTGGAAAGTCAAAATGGCGGATTGGTGACAAGAATTGTAGTAAAAAAGAATGAAAAAAAAAATCTAAACAGTATATATTTGGACACCAATTCCTGCAGTCTTCAAGGTTGCATCTTTAAATCAGGTTAATCTAACAGGGAGAGGGTCTAAAGTTAGTGGAAAGTTAAAATTTTCCGAAATTGAAGACAAATAATAATTATCGGGACGAAGTTGCTTATGGCTCCAATTGTTTCTTTAGACGTGACATCGACTCTGAGTTTCATTATGAATCTGTCAGATTGCATTTTTGTCATTTTATTCTTGAAGGCTAGATTATCTCAGATTTCATACCACAAACAAATTTCCTCGGAAATCAGTTTCACTTTTATGCAAGTAATTAAACAATAGTTATTTGCTTTGCAATACACATTTAAAAATACCTACAAATATAAAAACTCTGTAATTGTTGAGATATAATCAATGTTGCTCAACATCTTTCAAGGTCAAAAGGTCAACATTAATATACTTAGATGTAGACCATCTTGGGACACATGAAACTAGAACCTCTACATTCACAACCGCACAAACACAAGTACCGGGACCACCCCAAGAGAGGGGGGACAGCACAGGTCAAGGCCATGATCCAGGTGAACGCCAGCCCTGCGATGGCGTGCTTCTCTCCGAAGCGGAAGTTGCTCATGGGTTTACAAACCACCACGAAGCGCTCGATGGCCAAAACCACCAGAGACCAGAGGCCGATCTCTCCTGTCCGACAAAAAAAAACGGGAGGTTGAGGAGGAACATCAGGGATGGAATAAAAAGATCTCTTACCTCCCAACGTGGCGAAGAACCCCTCGATGTTGCAGCCGGTGACCCCCAGCTTGAAGTAGCCGTGCAGGGCCGTGTACAGGGTGACGGTGAAGCCGCCCACCACCATGAAGAGATCAGCCACGGCCAGGTTGAGCAGGACGTAGTTGAGCGGCGTCCTCAGCTTCTTGTGCTGGGCCGTGACGTAGAGCGTGAGGAAGTTGACGGGGAAGGCGGTGAGGATGAGGAAGAGCATGTAGGCCGCCACCAGAGAGTACTTCCACGGCTGCGCCAGGTAGTACTGAGGGTACAGGAAGGGGCTCCGGACCACCCCGGTCTTGTTGGACATGGGGACGTAAAAGTTGGGTCCTTCGGTTCCATTCATGGCTTTTTTTTTTTATCCTCTTGAGAGAACGGGAGGAGATGCGGTGATGGATGCGAGACTGCAGCCCCCTCAGGAGGGGGGAGCACCTTTTTAAGAGTCCGGCGGGATTAAGGAGGAGCGGCCGAGATGGAATTAACAAACTCCAGGAATAGCTACAATACGTTCAGCATTTTCAGGGTCCGAGGCTCGAGCCCATCATCGCTGTCACGCGATGCATCATCAGCAGCAGATGAAGAGGGAGCGACGGCCGATTCAAGCGCCGACGCACTGCAAATGAAATTCTGCCGCAATTCCACTTATTTGCATCCATGAAGCTTAATCCCTCAAAAAAAAAAAAAAAAAAAAAGAAAAACCCAACATAATGAAGAGCTCCATTTATACCCTTAAATGTAATCAGAACCGCTGAGCCATCCCGCGACACAAATCCCCAAAGTTTCAACTCGGACCAAGTTTGACAGAGAAGTACAAATAGTTTATTTTAAGGGTTTTTAAAAACGGTTAAAAATGACCTTTACAAGAAGATCACGATGATTCACGGCTAACATGTCAATCTAAACAAACACTAAAAAAACACTCTTGATTGTGTAATGATCCTGTAAACATTCAAATAATGCAAACAGACTAAAGGTTAAAAAAGGTCTTAATATACTCGTCATTTCTTTGAGTTGTTCTTTTTTTAACCGTTTAATCCGCTGACGGCGTGAGGTAATCTGATCCCAATAATCCAGCCGGGTGGTTTTTTTCTGTGCCGATGTCAGCACAAACACCCGCCGCCGCACCACTTCGAAAACTCCTTCCATTAGCGGCGAATAAAAGCCGTGGCGGCGTGGTTCAGTTGGGTTCGTCGATGGGTCGCCTGCAGTACGGGCAGCAGTTGTGCTGCAGAACCAGCAGCTCGTAGTCCTCGCTGTGGAACATCTGCAACCATAGACAAAAATTTGAAAAAAAAAGGTGAATTTTTGACTTTGTCCGAGTTGAATGGGTTCTTACCTTGAAGCAGGTGGGACACATGGTGATGCTGACGTCGGGCAGCAGCGAGCGGAAGTACTCCCACTTGAGCGGGCCGGGCCAGCGCTTGATCAGGACGTCCCGGCGGCTCATGGAGCGCAGCGCCGCCCGGCTCACCTTGACGGGGACAAAGGTGGAGCCGCCCTGCTGTTGGGGACCAGACACCGACAAATTCTCAATTCTATTACCGTCCCCGTCCCCCCCCTCCGTCCTCTGACCCCCGCTCCAGCTGCCGGCGCTGCTAATCGCCTCGCCCTCATCTGTCCTTTTTCCCCACTTCTTACCTCGAAGCTCATTTTGGCGGTGAAGGGGTCGTCCTCGCCCGGGTCCGGATCCTCGTCCATCCTCAGCGCCTGCAGCTCTGCTCCACTTAGATTAAGATAACATGACGCACTTTTTTTTTTTTTTAAATCCTTCATTATTTCTTAACCCCCCCCGATTGTTGAAGATGAGTCGATATGTTTAAAGTGTCAATCACCCGCAGTTGTCAATCAAATGAGCCCGGACCGGGACGCCCTTGAAATTCTGGAGACTTATGCAGGTTAATCCCTGGCTGTGTTGGTGTCATTAAGCAGAGACAGGAGAGCTTCTCTAACCCTATTATCTGGAGTGCTAAGATGACTTAGCTCTGACAGCTTTACCAGCAGCTCTGAATCCAGGCCAAGCAGACTAAACATCTTAGACCTGTCACAAGGCAAGGGGGGTAAAGGGGGGCTTCATTTTTCCACCGGCCCGCGAGGTGAGACCGGCAGACGGCTTCGTTAATAATTCATCCGCCCGCCTATGAATCCGAGCGACGCGCCGCCGTGATCAAAGGATACCGCCATTGTCCGTATTCTGCCAGCGCCTCTCATCCTCGGGAGGGACTTCCAGATCAATCAGCGACACCGCCTCCTCGTCGCCCACGCCGTCCTCCAGGTAGAACTGGACCAGAGGAAGCACTTCTGCGCACACGGGGGGACGACCAGCTGAGCGCGAGGGGGGACGGACGGACAGACGGACGGACAGACGTGTGCGTTGACACTGACCGTACGACGAGGCCGAGTAGATGAAGGGCTGCCGACAGTTGATGCACATGCTGCCCTGGTTGTTGAGCAACGGGTTGTTGGTGGAGCAGCGGTAGCACATCATGCCGTCGATCAGGTCCTTGGAACAGAAGGTGATGAATCAGGGGTTACAAGATCATGTTGGGGTTCATGGTCATAGAATATTAAAATTCAATCTCATTTTGAATATAAAGCAAACAATGGAATAGTAACTCAAGTCCGGCCCGACAAGTTCTGTGATGTGGCCCGATGGATGGTTTACTCAAAATTATAGTATGTTAATACACTTGTTGACATGGTAACCAATGAAGACTCCCTCCCAGGAGTCTGGTTCTGCTTGAGGTTTCTGCCTTCTAAAAGGAAGTTTTTCCTCGCCACTCTCACGCTGTGATTCACTCATTGTAGAGTTGCTCGGATCGGTTTTTCTTTTCTCCAATATAGTCTTAGTTAAACTGTAAAGGGTCTTGAGATAACTTATATTATAAGATACTTTAAATAAAATTGATTTGATTTGAATTGTATGTCAACAATAACAGCAAAAATGAAGGATAGTAATTGGTTTGGTAAAGATAAGTTCATCCTCAAAGAATCAAAAAGCAACATCCAAAAAAGACTATGATTTACAAATTTTAAAATGAAACCTGGATGGTTTCGTCGACCCTCTGCTTGAGCGACACATCCGTGTCACCCCGATACATTCACTGGTCACTAACCTCGCTGTCGTGGAAGGGTTTGGAGCGAATGCTGAGGCTTCCCAGCTCGATGGATTCCTGGAAGCGCGAGGGAACGTGCAGCTCTTGAAGCTTCTCGTAGGAGTACCGGGCCAGTTTATAGGCCCTCAGCTTCCCACTCTGCTTGGCCAGCGCGTACAAGGTGTTCCTGATCCTCTGGTCAAGGAATGTCACGGGGGAACTCGGGGGATGAAGCAGAATAACAGGATTGTTGGTTCGAAATCAAAGTAATTTAATGTTGATATTGTGACTTGTTAATAAACTAGTGTTTAAGTAAGTGACCCAGTGAAGAGTTTTAAGGATCGGGGAAATGTAAGTAAGTAAGTAAGTAATTTTTATTTGTATAGCTTTTCCAGACCAGGGTCACAAAGCGCTTAAACAATCAAAACAATATTCAATAAAGTATATATTTTAAAGGTCAAGATAAAACTGATAACACAACAGGAGTTCCAGAAAATCAAGGAAAAGCCTGAACAAATAAAAACGTCTTAAGATGTTTCTTAAAGGAGTCAGTAGATCATCAAACACAAAGAGAGAGGAAGATCGTTCCAAAGCTTAGGAGCAACCGTCTGGAAAGATTTCTCTCCTCTGGTCCTGAACCGTGTGCGTGGAACCATAAGTAGATTCTGATCCACAGACCTCAGAGCCCGAGCTGGGGTGTAAGGCTGGATCAGATCAGTGATGTAATGCGAGTTCTTCTACGAGAGCATGTCAGAATTCTCGCCGAAGAGTTTTTCTCGGAGATTACTAGATCAGATTCTTACTTTTTTTTACAGGCCGTTTTGTAAATATTCATTTTTTGGCCCCTAGTTTGATTGAGTTGAACAAGAAGCGTATGGTGGAGATCCCAGTTTTCTTCTGTGGAGTACGACGGGCTCCATTCTTTCGGAAGCACTTCCTGCATCTGCGTTCCTTCAGCGATGAGTCAATTGCAGAAAATTGCTGCTTATTTGTATTTATTTGGCAACAGATTGTTAAGAGCGCCGCTCTGTTATTGGCAGTGACAGGTCCATGATTTGCAGCTGCAGACGCTCTGTTCTGGCACTCGGAGAGCGAGAGGAGAAAAAAAAAAAAAAGAAAAAAGAAGTGATCTCTTGTGTTCCTCTCGACTCAGCTCCTCTTCAGCTCCTCCCACACACCCAGTTCTGGTGATGAATGCGTGTCCTCTCATTGTGAAACTTGTTTAGCGAAGCTTTTTTTTTTTATCCCAGTGACATTGTGTTTAATTGTTTTTAGCAATGTAGCACGGCTAATAAATCCACACACGCCAGGATACATGTCAGATCCGGACAAAGTTCAGAGCGCCGCCTGCAGGGCGTCCCGGGCCGTGGCGGGCGAGGTTGACTTTGTGAGGAGTGGAGAACAATTCTAACACCCTTTTTTTTTTTTTTTCTTCTCTAACACGTCCATCTACATCCAGCACACGTGCTGCGAGCACATTCATACATTCAGAGCGTGGAAAGGATACACTTTGGAGATTCCTGGCGGAACGTCCTTGGTCAGATTATTCAGGAGGAACCTGCAGATGTTGAACAGTGTCTCCGGCATGTGGGAGCTGAAAGGCTCGTCCTGAAGACACAAAAAAAAAAGGTTAAATTCCGCAGTTCGACCCAAACTTAAGTGAAATATGTTAGGGTGCTGCTCTGGCTTGTGTCACAAGGCGACGCCGCTATCGGCGCAACAACAAACACGAGACCCTGACGCACGCCAGCTCACCCCTGAACGTGCTCCCAAAAGGCAGCTGCTTGTTTTCATAAAGCTTTGCGATATAGAGCCGCCATTGAAACGCCGGCGATCAATTAAGCAGCTGGTTGCCATAGTGACAGAGGGCCAGAATGGATTTGGGATTAAAAAAAAGGGGACATTTTGACTTGCAAATGAACGATAGCACACACAAACACACTTGAAGTTGACCAGTTGCAGCGCTGAGTGTGGTAGAGGTCGTCAAGGGTCAAATACACCAGGAAGGGGAAGAACGAGGGGTTCAGAACACTTCGTCAAAGATGTGGACAAAGTATAGTCATTAGTTAGTAGATTGGTAGAGTCATCACAACTAGTTCATTTTGAAATCGGTGATGTGGACTTTGAACTAGTTTATTTTGAAATTAGTGGACTGAACTATGAACTAGTCTCATTTTGAAATCGGTGAACTGAACTTTGAACTAGTTCATTTTGAAATGAGTTGACTGAACCTCGAACTAGGCTCATTTTGAAATCGGTGAACTGAACTTTGAACAGTTCATTTTGAAATTTGTGAACTGAACTAGTTCATTTTGAAATTAGTGAACTGAACTTTGAACTAGTTCATTTTGAAATTAGTTGACTGAACCTCGAACTAGGCTCATTTTGAAATCGGTGAACTGAACTAGTTCATTTTAAAATTAGTGAACTGAACTTTTAACTAGGATCATTTTAAAGTCGGTGAACTGAACTTTGAACTAGTCTCATTTCGAAATGAGTGGACTGAACTTTGAACTAGTCTCATTTTGAAATTGGTGAACTGAACTAGTTCATTTTGAAATTAGTGAACTGAACTTTTAACTTGGATCATTTTAACATTGGTGAACTGAACTTTGAACTAGTTCAACTTAAAATCGGTGAACTGAACTTTGAACAGTTCATTTTGAAATTGGTGAACTGAACTAGTTCATTTTGAAATGAGTTGACTAAACCTCGAACTAGGCTCATTTTGAAATCGGTGAACTGAACTAGTTCATTTTGAAATTAGTGAACTGAACTTTTAACTAGGATCATTTAAAGTCGGTGAACTGAATTTTGAACTAGTCTCATTTCGAAATGAGTGGACTGAACTTTGAACTAGTCTCATTTTGAAATTGGTGAACTAAACTTTGAACAGTTCATTTTGAAATTGGTGAACTGAACTAGTTCATTTTGAAATTAGTGAACTGAACTTTTAACTAGGATCATTTTAACATTGGTGAACTGAACTTTGAACTAGTTCAACTTAAAATTGGTGAACTGAACTTTGAACTAGTTAATTTTAAAGGCTGTCAAAGAAATATGCAACACAACTAGAAAAGAAGCTTTTAATACACATAAAAACAAGTAAAATAAATGGGCTCATTTTGTTAAAAATAATTTAAAAAAATTAAACCATAAAACCTAATTTTACTGCTTTTGTTTTAAGATTCCCACAATAAATACATGTGAAAATGTTTTAAATTAAAGCAATAAATATCCTTGAAAAACAGCAATATGAAAAATGAATGTATTTATTTTGAGGAACAACTTGTTTTTTTTTATGAAAAAGTCGATAAACCATTAAATTAAAATGTTTATTCAAAACATAAAACAGTAAATAACTTATTAAAAGTTATATGTTAAACTGAAGTAATCATTTCAGTTTATTCACCAGGTTTTATGTGCCGAATCTTTTTGAATGAAAGGCGTATTTTTAGAAAATGTAAGCCTGTAGTCGCCACTAAAATAGTGTAGACAGTTATGAAATTATTATTTATTATTCACTGAATATTTTTAACAGCAGCTGTTTTTTATTTTTCGGGGTTTTTTTGTTGTAGTTTTCTGTAATCTTTACGTCTCCGGTTGTTGTTATTCTTTGTGTGTTTTTGTTACAAAATCTGCCTGAATAAAATATAAAAATAAAAATGTTAAGAAAAAAAACAAAACAATATTGAGTGAAAATCACTATTGAAGTTTGGGTTTATTCTTATGTGTCTCATAAGTTAAGGAAAGAGGTCAAGATCTGTATTTGTTGCACCTCCTCTACACCTACTGTTGACCCAGATTCAAACTATTTCCTCTCAAACGAGGAACAGCGAGTGTCAGAAGTTTAAAAACACACAACTCTTGCTCCACGCACAACTGAGACACACACTTCCTAATCTGATCTTCTACTTTTTCCGACACCAAAGTGTTTTTAAGGTGCTAGTGTCGACTAAAGGTGAGTGAGACGATAGATAAACATCCAGATTAACCTCGCTTCAGGTCCCATTAAGAAGGAAAGAAATCCCATAATCTTTCTTTATTTGAGTTCCCTGTGACAGATTTAAGAGTCGGAGGTGCTGACTCCAGCGTTTTTGCCAGGCCGAAGATGGAGGGCGAGTCGACTGACGCAGACCAGTAAAGTCAACAGAAACACATCATTTGGAAGCGAGGGAAACGCTCCGGTCACACGACCACAGCTGCGCAGGATCCAGATCAAGATCAGCAACAGGCGCTCGTGGACGTGTTCACAGATTTGAAGACAATTTAACGTCTCCTTTTAAACAATAACTTCCCCGCCGTGTTAAAACACACGCTTTATACATATGATTACAAGATATAAGAGGCACCAAGAAGGCGTCAGGATTCAATTAAAAACATGCACAGACGTCAACATGAGCCTCGTGTGTTTTCACGTCGTCTCTTGTGACAAACAAGCCATTGAATGTCTGCAACTATTAGCATACATCGAATAAACTCCTCGGGTTTATCAGGCGGATGAGGAAGTCTTTTGTTCTGTCACATTACGTTTCCTATGTGGCGACAGAAGTGCTCCGTAGAAATCGCAGCGGAAATATAATGAGAGGCGGTCGATATGGAGCGCCTGACGCACATATGTGCACAACAAGGACGCCGACTGACGAAAGAGAGGGTTCTTAAAAAACTGCTGACTTGGCAGCTCGTACAATGACTTCATTGAGGAGGAGCCGTTTATCAAAATAAGTTCTGTGTGTTCGCTCGGATTCATGTACACCAGCTCGTACGATTGATGCGCCGTTTGTGCGTCTGCGTTTCTTGTTGTGGCTGAACAAGTTTGTTCAACGATAGTTCATGAACTAGTTCAAATTTTGGATGAACGTGAACTGAATGCGGTTAATTAATGTTTAATGAACGCGTGTGAATAGACAGTAATGTTGCACTGATGTAAACCATTTATCTTAAGGGTTCAAAATTAATATTTATTTAATTTTTATCTGCCCACATTAATGTATTTAATCATCTTACTTACTTTATTTATTTATTTAATTCATTCTATTTTGTATTCCACATAAAATTCCTGTGTTGTTTATATATTTTAATGTTGAAACAGATATAATAGTCACTGACTTTGGTTCTAAATGGGATTTCGCAATAATTTACCAACAGGAAGAGCTTGTAGCAGAATAAAAAAAAAGAATCATGAACTAGTTCATTCATGGAGCGGTGAACTTAAGCAAGTAATTTTTATTTGTATAGTGCTTTTCCAGACAAATAACATTTTCTTATTTTGTTAATGTTAATTATGAACTATTAACTGATCTAGTTCACTTCAAAATTGGTGAAATGAACTTTGAACTAGTGCATTTTGAAATTGGTGCACTGAACTGTGAACTAGTTTCATTTTAAAATTGTGAACTGAATTTTTAACTAGTTCATTTTGACATTGGTGACCTGAACTTTTAACTAGTTCATTTTAAAACTGGCATACTGAATTTTTGGTAAACTGAACTTAAACTAGATTATTTTAGAATTGGTAAACTGAACTTTGAACTAGCTCATTTTAAAATTGGAGAACTGAACATTTAACTTGTTCAATTTAAAATTGGTAAACTAAACTTTGAACTAGCTCATTTTAAAATTGGTGAACTGAATTTGAACTAGCTCATTTTAAAATTGGCGAACTGAATTTGAACTAGCTCATTTTAAAATTGGCGTACTGAATTTGAACTAGCTCATTTTAAAATTGGTGAACTGAATTTGAACTAGCTCATTATAAAATTGGCGAACTGAACATTTAACTAGTTCATTTTAAAATTGGCGTACTGAATTTTAACTAGTTTATTTTAAAATTGGTGAACTGAATTTGAACTAGCTCATTTTAAAATTGGCGTACTGAATTTGAACTAGCTCATTTTAAAATTGGTGAACTGAATTTGAACTAGCTCATTATAAAATTGGCGAAATGAACATTTAACTAGTTCATTTTAAAATTGGCGTACTGAATTTTAACTAGTTTATTTTAAAATTGGTGAACTGAATTTGAACTAGCTCATTTTAAAATTGGCGAACTGAATTTGAACCAGTTCACATAGAAGGCGAACTTCCCCAGCACTGGTGACTGTATTCAACATGTATTCCATCAAGCGTTGTTAGACTTGCTCACGGTGTAGCGCTGGATGGATCTGTAGACATGGTAGAGTTCGGCCAGATGCTGGAAACGCTGGAACTTCTTCAACATCTCGTCTCTCTGCTCGTCGCTCTCTGCTCAAAAGAAGAAGAAACACCAAGAATGAAGAAGCGACACGAGCGACTTGAGAAGCGATCGACGTTTTCTCACCTCTGGCGATGTCCAGACACTGCATAGACAGCATCCAATAATAATAGCCCGCATCGTTGAACCTGTTCTCCACCACGGCATTGTGGGTAAGCTGTTCCAAGACTTTCACAGCCTCGGTTTGCCGCCCGGCTTTGTGAAAAGCTGAGGAGTGAGAGGAGAAGGAGGGGGGGGACGGTGATGATAAAAGCTGTCATGTTGTGATACTGAATTTAAATTGGCGACACTGTGAATTATTTTGGTATTTCTTTATGCAGCTGATGCCACGTGCCAAGATATTGTTTCACACTTGGCGGGGGAAACGAACTAAAAAGATAAATTCACGACGCCTTCGAGGAATCGAACAAAAAAATGGTCGCAGAGTCTTTTGTTTCTTATAATAGCTTTAAAGAAGTCGCCTAATACTCCATCTTGGAGTCTTTTATTCCTCGATTAATGCCACTAGAACACAAATATTAGACATTATTAAACATATTTACAGCATTAAAACGACCCATCTTCGAAGAAACATATAACACTTCCTGTTTAATTCATTCTATTTTGTATTCCACATAAAATTCCTGTGTTGTTTTTTACAAAACTGACAAAAAATGTTCAATTGTGTCAGATATGACGAGGAAATCTGACGCATATTTTAATGTTGAAACAGATATAATAGTCACTGACTTTGGTTCTATATGGGATTTGGCAATAATTTACCAACAAGAAGAGCTCGTAGCAGCATAAAGAAAAAAAGAATCATGAACTAGTTCATTCTTGGAGCGGTGAACTTAAGAAAATGTTGAATTATGAACTATTAACTGATCTAGTTCACTTCAAAATTGGTGAAATGAACTTTGAACTAGTGCATTTTGAAATTGGTGCACTGAACTTTTAAGTAGTTAATTTTAAAACTGATAAATTGAACTTTGAACTAGTTAATTTTGAAATTGGTGACTGAACTGTGAACTAGTTCATTTTAAAATTGGTGAACTGAACTTTTAACTAGTTCATTTTGACATTGGTGACCTGAACTTTGAACCAATTCATTTTTAAATTGGTGACTGAACTGTGAACTAGTTCATTTTAAAATTAGTGAACTGAACTTTTAAGTAGTTCATTTTGACATTGGTGACCTGAACTTTGAATTAGTTCATTTTAAAACTGGCGCACTGAATTTTTGGTTTACAGCATTAAAACGACCCATCGTCTAAGAAACATCCAACACTTCCTGTTTCTACTGCACAAGCTTTTTTTTTATTTCCGAAGCCTTAAAAATCAATAAGCTAAACGTACAGTTAATCCAGAGCGACTGCATCCTTTCGCATCCGAAGCCACAACAAAGCGCATCAACTTTAAATGCCTTAATGGACATGAGCGCCATTCTTTATGTTATCAGACCATAATTGGAAACAGCTTTAAAGGAGCAGGAAAGCGGCAGCGGCTCGACCTCGAAACCACAGCGGAGGTCAAAACGTATTAGTGAAAATAAAATTATCAACTGCCCAGGACGGGGTCGAAAATAATGAAAAAAAATGTTCCATGTGCGGTCAACGTAATTTTTTAATAGTTCTGGCAATACATCATGATGGGAAACTGATTTTAACCTTAGATAGTAGACGCCCTTCCATTTAAAGAAACGTCTCGCAACATCCTGACGTTAGGCAGCGAATCCTTCAAAATAAAAGTGTAAAATTATAATTAATCTACTAGAACAGACCAGAATTATGTTAAATTAATTTAATTGTATACCTTTTTTAGCATTTGAAATTGTGTTAATTCAATCCAAGTGGATTAATATTGATCTATAAAGATCCCAGTGTTTAAGACGAGGAACCATCAATGTCAACAATGATACAGATGCCTTTAAATAATAAAAGATTTTCTCGCCTCTTGTGAGTGACACTCCTGATTTAAAGTGACAAGCGCTTGAATCAAATATGACTTGGTTGGCACTTTATCTTATGTGTGAATAGTTGAATCAATCGCTGAAGTGCGAACTGGTTGACACATAACAGTCTCGCACGTATTGCCTCAATACTTGGATTATAAAAGTCGCATTATCTTGAATTAAAGCTGAAGTGCGTTTGTAACAATTATTTGTTTTGTTCAGTTTGTTTTCTACAATTAATCTCTCTTTGAATTTCACCTAAAATTTCTTAAGTTAGATCTAAGTAGCCTTAACTACTAGTAAGATCTAAAGTTGTATTTTTTTACAATTTAAACTCATTATATTAGACTAATGTCGCATGCAATACTTGGTTTCACCAGCAGGGCTGGATTTTGCGTGTTGGTTTAATCACCAGAAGAAACGTCAGAAATATATAAGGCGCTGTAAGTTTACACAAGTCGACAAATACAAAATAATAATTGAAAATAAAGAAATAAAAGTAACTTGAAAACTGAAACGGTGAAATGGGTGCGATAAAAAATAAAATGAATCACCAATTATGACAGTTATTAATCACAATGAATCGAATACATTGAGATCCCTATTTTAAATATGAACGTATCTAAATACGATGTTTAATTATAAATTATTTCTGCTACAAATGGTGTCAACAGCAGGATATCGACTGTGACACCACCCGAGAATATTAAAAAACAATTCAACCGCTGTCTGGTAAAACGCACAATCAGCAAAAAAAAAAAACACATGACCACCAGCAAGTTCCAAAACAATCAGGCCTGTGCAGTCATGTATCACACGTTGAGAACAGGCAGAGGGTAGATTATGTAGCGGAGGAAATATGCCTGCTGCGATCATAATTATAAATCTATGAGCTGATTAGAACCACGGTTACAGTTGGTAATCATCATCAGAGCCGCTTGTAGTCGCGGTGATTAGAGGCGGGCGCGTATAGCAGGCATCTCCGCAAAGAGGATCAGGTTTTTACAATAGACGTTGAGGAGGTGTTTTGTTCGAAGAGTCCAGCTCTTGCTCTGGTTGTATCGCTTCCAGATGTAAATACCGCCAGACCCGGCGTTGACAAGAACAGCTTCGGACGCACAACGACAACATAGGGCCTCGCGTCGGAATAAATGGGAGGTGAAGGTGCGCTCCACGGATCTCACCCTTCTGCGCCTCCTCGAAGCGGTCGTTCTCCGCCAGCCACTGGGCGTACGGCACGAAGACGTCATTCCTGAACTGCGGGTGCTTGTCCACCAGCGAGAACGCCTATAGGAAAAAACAGAACCAAGGCAATTTCAAGACAAAAAAAAAAGTGACATGCTGACATCGCTACTTCGGTGTAGTTTGTAACGGCATCCGAGTGCCCTGGGCGAACTTCAGGGAGTCCAGGGTTGGCATTCATTATTCAGAGAGACACGTGTTTTCCTCCAGTCACAACATGGCGCGGCATTATTAATTACTTGTGAGGCCCAACAAAAAAAAAAGAAAAAAAATGGAGCGCTCGGTTAATTTTACACGTAATTAAAAGCTCCATTTGTGCCGTTTCAATGACAGAACTGATGTGCCCAGAGGACACGTATCTGCTGTCACAGGCACTGATTCATGCAAATGACAAGCAGCAAAAACGCCATTGAATAAAAAAAAAATGCTCGTCAGCCTTAAAGGGGGAAAAGCCGGTGTGACATAAACATGGTGATCCTCAGTGTAGGTCAGACCCTAAAACCCTCCCCTTTTCTCCTTCAGACAAAAATCCTGGAAACACTCTTTCAAATAACAGGTTAAGAACGTTATCGTGATTTAACGCCATGTTTCGGAGAAACCATCTCTGAAACGTCGCTAACTGGATCAGAGGCTGCGGACGGATTAAATAAACGCAATATTTTTCTTCAGGTCTCAGCAGCCGGATCTGCTCCGATGGAGGGATTTGATTGGCGGGCCGGAGCGTGCTCCAAGTTTCTGAGCATCTTTTTTTGCTCGTGTGGGATTGTAAAGCCGGATGATTAGCTCAGAAGTGTGTGTGTGTGTGTGTGTGTGCGTGCGTGTGATGCATTTGTGCCATTGTTAGGGTTCAGCTGCGCCTCCTTCAGCAAACACAATATAGCCTTTAGAAAAATAACCAAGATTTTTTATTTTTTTTAGTACGCCAGCAGTTTGTTTCCCAAAAAATATTTCTTAAAGTCTAAACTAATTTAATATGCACTTGAAAACTGGTGATGGTTGTGAGAAAATATAGGTACTGTATCGATACTCACTATTATTTTTTTTTTGCCTTTCAAATCACATTTTAATTTTACCATAGTTATTTTATGGTGTATATTTTATAATTTAATCTTTTGACATTTTAAGTAGCAATTACCCTGCCAATATTTACAGCATTTGTTCTTTTCGGATCCGTCATTAAAGTAACAATGATATCCTGGGAGAAGCGGGCATTAACTGAGGATGAGAGGATACACAAGTGTGTTGCATTGTGCCATTGTCTAGCTGCGCCGCTTTCAGCAAACACAATATAACCTTTAGAATAATAACCAGCCATTAAAGATATATATATAGCAGCAGTTTGTTTTCCAAAAAATATTTTCTCAAATTAGTTTAATGTGAACTTAACTGTACATTAACAAGGAAATCTTATCTTTAAATTGTGATTAATCATGATTTATCTTGGCTAATGACGTATTAATTGGACTGTTAAAAAGAAAATGGTTGTGAGAAAATATTGAAACTATCTAATTGTCTTTATTTCTTAGGCTTTCACCAATAATATTTTAGTTTTCACCAAAGTTCTTTAATGGTTTATGTTTTATTAAAGAGTGTGTAAAAGAAAATAATTAGCGATTTTAATTTGCAATTAACATGCAAATATTCACGGTTTGTCACTTGTTCTTGGCAGCCGTTATTACATCCTCCTCAGCTAACGTAACAATGAAACCCTGTGAGATCCCTGCCTTGACTGAGGATGAGAGGATACACAAGTGTGTTTCTATTGTGCCATTGTTAGTGTTCAGCTGCGCCTCCTTCAGCAAACGGAACATAGCCTTTAGAAAAAGAAACCAGCCTTAAAAAACTTTTTGTGGCACTTGTGCACGCCTGCAGTTTGTTTCGCACCCGATCCCACACCTGGCTGGTGATATGTTATTGTCTAACGACCTGCTATATATACGCCGTGCAGCGCCGTGCAGGTGTGATTTCGAAGGCGTGTAAATGTGTCACACCTCTTCCCAGTGCCGGGTCTGCACGTGCAGCTGCGCCAGCGCCAGCAGGTCGCCCATCTTGGAGTAGGTCTCCGAGGCGTAGCCGTGGTGCTCCAGCTTCTTAAAGTAGGACGCGCACTTGGCCAGCAGCTCACGTTCAGCCTTGTCCAGCTTGCGGGCGATGTCAATCAGCCTGAAGGGTGAGGAGAGGAAGGGTGAGAATCACGACTCGGTGTTCTTCCACCACAAAAGTAGCAGGACGGCGTCTGAGAATGGCACTAAAACGGGAGGGTTATTCATCAATTTGACAGGTTTCTTCAAGTCATTTCCTCGTCACGGACATGCCGGCGTGAACCAGAGCTAATGGACAACTGAAATCTGCCCGCCACGGCTTGATGGATGCCGAGCCGTAATTAGCGTTGCTCAATTAGTGCGGATCATGATGTCGTTTAGATTTTTTCTGAAACATCCTGGTTTGTCCGACGAGCGGGAACGAATGCACGCTCTTGTTCACCGGGGCTCGTTGCGAATGCTGAAGCGTCAAGTGTTGGATTCGTGTTCACAGCTCGGGTGGATTTCCAGCTGTGTGGCGGGGAACGCTGAACCCTGACCGTTATAGAAAGCTGCCAGAATAACCCCTGGGTTGTTCCGGCCTGTCATGCTGTCACACCAGCAGCGTTTCAAAGTGTCTGGTCACATTGATTCGAGTTCAAGCGATCAGCAGCAGATCCTCGCCGGTCATTGCATGATGGAACTTTTAGATTTAAAAACGATTGATTGGATTTGTGAAATTTTTTTCAATATACTTATTGGATATTGAACAGCAGTGCGTTGATTTGTTTTGTCTTTCACGTTATATTTTTTAGTAAAGTTCTTTTATGGTTACATTTTTAATAAAGTGTTTAAAGTGTAAAATAAAATACAAAAAATGTTTACAATTACCATAAAATATTCACAGCGTTTTTGCAACTTTTTGAAAATTAAACTTAGCAGGTAGCGGTAGATAGCAGCAGTCATTAGTTCCTCTGCTGCTAAAGAAACAGTAAAATCCCAGTGATGACTGAGGACGAGAGGATACAGTCAATTCCTACTTTTAACTCTCAATACAGGAAAAGTAGGGTTGCGAGAAAATATAAATACATTTATTATTTTATTATTTCATTATTTGTATATGTTTTAAATTTCAATAAAGTGTTTTGCAAAATCAAAATAATTAGGGTTTTTTTTTACAATTAATATTTGCCTTAATTAGCAAATATTCACAGTGTTTTTTTTCCTTTTTGATGCAATTAAACTGCCGCTAGATGACGGCAGTCATCTCTTCCTCCGTAGATAAAGGAACAATAAAATCCTGCAAGATCCCAGTGATGACTGAGGACGAGAGGATACAGTCTAATCCTACTTTTAGCTCTCGATGACAAATTATTAATACACCTACAGTATATATAGCGAAAAAATATGAGAAGATACTGTAATGAGTTTTTTTGGCTTTGAAAAAAAATTATTTTTATCAGAGTTATTTTGTTGTTTAAATTTCGGTTAAGAGTGTGTGGGTCAAAATAATTTGATATTCCTTTATTAATTAATGTCACCATTAATTAAATGTTTTGTTGCAATTTAAATTCCGTATGCTAGATGGCAGCAGTCATTACTTCCTCTGCAGCTAAAAGAACAATTAAATCCCATGAGATCCCAGTGGTGCCTGAGGACGAGAGGATACAATAGACTCCAGCTACTTTTAAAGATGATGTTAGGACATATTTTGGTATGAAAACAAATTAAAGCAGTTACACCATTTTTGAGTTATTTGGTCTGTACATTCTGAGTCAAGTAATCAGACAATACTACAAATATAACCCATTTCCTACAGCATCGCAATATATCGTATCGTTGCTTTGTATCGTGACACGTATCGTACTGCCAGACTCGTACCGATAAACACTCCTCATGAAAAGCAGATGTCTTCCTACTACACCTGTCACATATTTTCATGAACTCATCACCAGCTTCAGAAAGCAGGAAGGGGTCGATTGGTCACATGGCTCATAGGAGCCGAGTCCAAAAGACACTCACAGCTGCTTTTGAGTCATCAATTAAGCCTCTGTGTGCTTTTGGGGGAAAAAAAAAAAACCGCAAGCAGTGAAGAGAACATTCCGACTCAATAAAGACTCACAATAGTTGAAAACTTCCTACTTTTAGCCCTCAATACAACAACAGCTCGCAGAATACAACCCATCCGTTTTCAGCATAAATTACTCGCTTCTATTTATCACTCCAGCCTTCAGATCTTTTAAAGAATCAGCTTTTATCTTTCTTTTTTTCTTTTTTTTCGGCGTTCTTTTGTCGAGCCAAACTGTGACGCCGGAGCTGTATTTAAATCATTTTCATTTGCTGGATGGTGTTTAGTTTCGAGCGGTAATTGTTGTAATCGTGCATCATCCAGCAGAGTTAGCTCACCGGGGTTATGGGATGCAAAGCTGCTCATTTTTAGAGCTATTATCGTCGTATTTGCCGGGTAAAGGTATACTTTACTTGGACTTCCTAAACTACAGAGTGGGACCTACATGTCGACCCAGCCGTGCTCCCCTATGATGTCGATGGCCTTGAGATGCTCCCCGGCTGACAGGTACATCTCCGCCGCCGCCCGGGGCTCCTTGCTGCTCTTGGCCCAGTCCGCCTGCTTCGTCATCAGGATCCGGGTGCTCTTCGGGTCAGTGGCGCCGACGAAGTCCTGCGAAAAAGTTGCAAAGGCGTAAATCAGTCGTTAGGATCTCATTTAACGGGGGAAGAAAACCGGTGGAGCGGAAACAAGACTTGTTGCCACAATCGAGGACCACCGGGGGCCGAGGAGCAGCTGCTCTATTGTGAGTCTCTCTAGCACGACAAAGCTACTCGCATGCAACCAGGTGAAATAACTTCTCCATAACTCAAAACATGAACGAGGAGGGGGGGGGGGGGGGGGAGGGCAGAAGATCTTCCGCAGTGTCCATCTTAAGAGAAAAGAATCCATGTAGACCAGATGTCCACATCAAACAAACACAGTCACAGATTTACTTTTTTAAAAGTCATGGACGTCTCATCTGCTTCAGGAAACGCGAACAAGCTGCGGACGATCAAAGTGTCCCTCCACTTGTAAACAAAACGGCGTCTCAACTCTGGCTGACCTCCTCATCAAAGTGTTCGGTTAAATGCAAAACGCTTTTCTCTCCGCTCGCGCTCAGTTCCTACACGAAACCGCCGCGTAGCTAAAGAACATGTGCATGAAGGCGCATCGCAAACGTTCCTGATGGGGTGATCTATGTGGAGATTCCACTCCAGATGAAAGTCAGACGGCGAGGAGCGGCTGTTTTGAGGAACTCAACTTGGCACGAGAGCACACGATGAAGAAAAACACATGCTCCCTCAATCCAAGGGGTTTTTTTTTGCAGTCGATATTAGTGCGTGTGTGATTGTGTCAGCGGCCAGTCACCTTGGCGTACTCGAACATGCGGAGGTCGGTGTACATGCTCAAGGCCCTGGACTCCTCGCCGGTGCGCTTGTAGAGCTTGGCTGCCTCGTGGAATTTCCCCTGGTAGGCATAGACGTCTGCCAGGAACAGCTCATTGTTGCTCTCGCCTCGCTTCTTCCTCTCCTGCAAATCAATCAACACAATCACTCGCACTTGAGCGGTCGCACGTACTGTGAAGCCGAGTCGAGGAAAAATCACCAACAGAAAGTTCTGGTTCATCGCGATATCTTTGCCAAAACATTATACCTGAGGAGGGGAAAAAAAAAAGAAGGGAAGATGCTACTTGAGGTTTTTCTTAAGTGTGTTTGTGTTTGACGTTAAGCTTGGGAGGAAGTGGAGCGAAGGTGATCCCAGGAGGAGGAGGAGGACTGGTCTCTCATCTCCAGTAAACAGTGTCAAACGTTTGCACTTCAGACACAAACAGTGAGTGCTGCAGATGTCATATTGTGGGTCAAATGACAATAATGTGCTGAGAAGAGTCTGATCAAGCAAAAGTGTTCCGGTCTAACAGATTGAATTTATGAAAGCTATTTTTTTTTTCCTTTTAATTAATTGAATCCGTTCGCTATTGTAATATCGTAAATTTTTTTTTTATTCAGTAATAACATTTAACGTTTATAAACGAAAATCATTGGCATTAAAGTTGTGACTGGATTTTCTTGAATCTTTTTTTTTTTAATTAAAAGTGCTTTGATTCTAGGATAAGGAAAGGTTTTGATATACACTTGTACGAGTTGTAGCTCCTCTAAAACCCCCCAAATATTTCAAAATGCAGTACACAATCAAATCACATAATTTTTATTTTTAAAGCTTTGAAAACCCACTTGATTATAAGCCATAATTCAAATTAGCATGTTAGCAGAGCAAAGTTTGACAAGATTTTTTTATTTTATTTTGGGAAAAAGTCGCTTATAAAGACCATCTATAATATTATTTAGTCCTGCTTAATAATAGGAAAAATTACAATCACAATGATTTTTGATGGAAAAATCACGATTATCTATCGCAATAATACATTATTTTAGGGAAAACAAATGTTTTTTATTTATTGCGTACAACACATGAATGTGTAAACAGCTTTAACTGCCATTTGAATTGCATTAAATGACAAATATTACAAGAATTAACTGATCAAAAAGTGAAAAGACTTCTTACTGACACGCTGCTTCTTTGCTTTTCTACTCGCTTATGATCTTAGGCAGCCTAACCCTCGCGTTATCTCTGGGTCAAGGTGACCCGGAGGCCGAACTACAAATGTGTTTGTGGTAACCCTTGTGTTGTCTCTGGGTCAAGGTCAACAACCTCTACCACTGTATATGCATTTCTGGCAGCCAGGGAGGCTGTTTACCCTGACCCAGAGGCAACACAAGGGATAGCACAAACACATTTGTTTCCAGGACTTCGGGTCACCTTGACCCTGAGACACAAGGGTTAATAAATTAATAACTGTGGAGGCCGCTTAGTCGGCTTCTTTTGAGCCACACTGCATAGTCAGACTTTTTTTTTTAAACAGTGTTTTTTGTATTGCAGCGATTTTAAATGCAATAATCAACGAATCAATCAATATGAAAATGAGGAATAAGATTTGATTCATTTTGCATTATTATATCAATGAAACGTCTTTACTTAAAATCACTCGTATACTTGTTGCAAGGGAACAGGGAAGAAATCATAAAATGTAAACACAAAATCAAACTATTCATCTGCAAACCTGATATAAAATTATACAGTGAAGAGTCCTATCATTTAAAATCACAACAGTTACAATCAGCATCGAACAAATGACGGTTTACCTCGATGCTGTTGATGAGTTCCAAGTAGCGCAGGTCTCTTATTCGAGTGAACGCCTGAAATGACACATTTTCAATCAGAATCTAACAGCTCGAGACACATCACCACCGGATATCATCATCATCATCCGTCTACTGGCCTTCTTCGCCGTGTCAAAGTCCAGTCCCTCCAGGGCTTCCGTCGCCAAATCCCTCCAGTTGCCGTCGGTCACACCCAGGCAGGCGATCTGATAGGCCTCCCGGAACATCTTCTTTTCCAGGTACTGGTACATGGGAGCCGACTGGGAAGAGCAGCAGCATCGTGGTGACAAATCTACTTGAATAACATTTTAAGAGACCATTTTCTTTCGACGCCCACCTGAGGAACCTCGACTGCAGACATGGAGTAGACGTGCAGACAGAAGATCTTGGAGCCGTTGTATCCGACCATAAAGCCCTGCATCTTCTGCTGATGAACGGGGAAATTGCTGGCCTTGATATTAAGGTAGCCATTGCCGGAGAAGCACAGCATGTCCTCACACTGGGTGTTCCAGGCCACGCTGTTAGCATTGGGCTCCTACGGGGAGAGCAGAGGAGTGGAGGCGGATAAAGAAGTGTGGATGAGGAACAAGGTCCAGAGGTGACTGCTGGGAAAATAGACCCAACAAGAGGAAATAATAACCTCTGTAGGAAAGAGATGAAGTATAGCAGGGAGGAAACGGCTGCCGGAATCTACTACTGTGTTTTGTTCGCTTTAATAGGAGCAGCTCCTTAACCTCACCCCAAAAAACATAATCTACTGGTCGCTGACCTGAAAAAGCAGTTCTTTACTGTTGATGTCATAGACCAGCAGGGTATTGTGTTCGTCCACCACGGCCAGTTTATTGCGCGAGGCGCTCATGTCCAGGCAGCGCACCGACGTGGACAGCTTCAGCAGCGTGATAGGGAAGGGGTTGTCCACGAATATTTTCAGAATCTAAAAAACAAAACACTTGGATAAGCACCGGGTGATTGCGAAACGTTTGGTATTTTCCCACCATACCCATCGGAGCGGAAGGGAGTGTTTTTCTAAGTTCGTGGGAAAAAGTGGTTTCTTGGAATACTCACAGCTCCGTTCTTCAGGCCGACCAGGAGCCCCTCTCTGCCCTGTGGGCCGCCGATCACTTTGATATAACGGATGAGAGACTCCATCACCCATTCCTTCTCTTTGACGCTGTTGAACGAGAGGCTCTGAAGCCTCTTCTCCTGCAGGGGGAGACAAATACGTAAATTAACGCAAACTAATTCCTATTAGAAGGATGAAATAAGCTGGTAAACACATGGTGCAACACAATCATTGATTACTATTTCAGAAGAAGCCAGAGATTTTTTTTAATTTATCCATTCAATGGTTTTAAAAGTGTGATACCCATAAAACTAATGCCCACAAAGCCAATTTACGTGGCCTGCTGGATGGTTATGTCAAATTAAATGAATGTTCAAGTGACCTATGAAGATGCTAGTGTTCAAGATAAATAAGTAATACATACTTCAAGTAAGAGGGAAACTGAGAAGAAATACAGAGAAAATCAAGATGGATACCATATGTCAGACAGTGTAAGTCTTGGGCCCAAAACCATTTAATATTTACCAAATGGTTTGAATATTATGGCTCCTTATGAAATTGAGTTTGACATCACTGCTTTAAGTGAAGGGTATTGTCTCAAAGGGCAACTAATGTCAAACTTCAACTCTCCTGACTTACTCAGAGGTTTCAAATGTTGAAGTCCCTCATCATGAGCATGTTTTCAAGTTATTACTTTATTAAGTTCTCCCCAGTCTGAAATGTAGGCGAACAAGAGGTTTCGAGAGCGGAGTCCATTATGATGTAATAACGGTATTCAATACTTCTCGAGCCAGCTGTATTTAAGCCCCTTTTGTTTATACAACAAGTCCCTTGAAGGTGGAGACCTGGGATCGATGGACGCGCGGTGACAAACCTTGATGTTTGACCAATCATAGCAGAGTGAGCGTGGTTTTGGTAAACAAGATTCAATCTCTAGAAAGAAGAGTGTTTTCAGTGGGAGGGGCTTAAGTACATTCTCTAACGTACATACGTCAATGTAAAGAGAGTTTTGTACAAACAGAAACATACTGATGAGTACAATAGAGATCCACAAATTTAAAAGATACTTAAATCTACAAATTAGTTTCCCTTTAAAAAGCATTAAAGTCAGACTTAAGTTATGACCCAAGGAAGTTTTTGTTAAATATTCAGAGAGAAGAATAGTCAGGTAGGTAAGTCAGGTACGCAGGTTTGCTTTTAGTAAGAGTCCGAAGAAACGGGGAAACAATGATATACAAAATACATTTTTAAAAACAAATTAACTCTGAGGAGAGAGGGGGTGACATTATGAAATCATAATATGAATGTCATTGAAATCACAGCCATTTAATTTTTTAACAAAAGTAGTTGAAATCTCCAAGACTTAAATATGGTTTAGAGTCATGATAATGACCCCCACTGAGAGGACAGTATTTTAAATGCTAATTTAATTTTACAGCCAAGAGCAGGCCTTTAGCAAACCCATGAGTGAATTGAGGGAGAACATCTCAACTCTAGTTTCCTCGGTCAGAGATAAATGTCAAGTAGTACCTTTAGGTCCTGAATCAGCCATGACTAGTATAATGTCACACGAGGACCAGCTGATGTATTCTGTAAAAACCTTTAACTCTTTGTGAAGAAAAGAAAAAACTTCCTACTTGATATGCAGTGTGGCACAAAAGAAGAGTGCAAAGCTATTAGGAAGAGCAATGGTTTGATTTGACACAGGCATACGGCGCCCATACAAGCACAGCTCATTCGTATAAATGCCGTCTGAGGCTTGAAGCGTGAGCACGCATGTTACAAAGAGATCTGAAACACCTCTGTCACACACAGACAGATTTAAAAAAGGAAATAACCCTGGTGTTATGGCTGCTGCTCCTCCCGTACACCGTCTGTCAAAGCCCAGGCAGACAAGATCCAGAGAGAAAACCCGAGAGACACCCCGTGGTTCAACACACACTGGTCCTCTCCCCTTCATTTAAGGCTCAGTTTATCAGTTGAGAAAGGACTGCAGTCAAGCACAGCACACTCTTTGCAATCAAAGATAATAGGAAACATGTTTACAAATGGTCTGCGGGGATCAAGGAAGTATAAATATTATCATCAAACAGGTCGTTGAGTCGTCCCACACCTGACACAGGATGATGTGTTGAGAGCAAACCACCAGCAGGTTGCATTCAAACCTCCTGCAGATCTTCTCCTTGACCCGGTAGTGCATGTCCGAGGAGTCGTCCGAGTACAGCTCGTAGATGAGGATCTTCTCGGGCAGCTGGATGGCCAGACGGTTCCTGTAGATGGCGATCTTTTTCACCAGCTCTCGACACTTGATCCTCACTAAGAAAATATAAAAACCAGTTCAGTCGAAAAAAAGATTGAGAGAATTAAAGCAACAGTATGTAACATTTTTTCGTTACTCAATATTTTTTCACACTTTCTGTAATAGTTGCTTTTTTTTTTTAAATGCTCTTGACTATGTTTCTTTTCCTGGACCACCAAACTCCTTTACACTGACATAAGAACCTTCATTCTGTTTTGTAAACAATTGTACGAGCGGAATATTAGCAGAGAAACAGAGAATATACAACATTAAAATTACACTAGAACACACGTTTAAAAACTCAAGGCCTGGGGGCAAAATACAGCCAGTCATTTCATGAGGCCGGCCGGTCGGTTTACTCAAATTAAATGAATTTTAATATTAATTTTATTACCTATAAATATGCTTGTGTTTAAGATAAGGAGCGGAGTCCATTTGAAATTAAATTACAGACCAACTCGGCTTACAACGGAACATGACCGTTAAGTCCAAAAATTACACTGCAACTCGTTCCTGGCGCCAAGTCCGGGGCCATGAGCCAAAATGTTGGTTGGACGAGCAATTCTTATTGATATTAAACAGAGACGTGCATCTGCTGCAACAGCCTCACTTTCACTTCGCTTTGTTCATTCTACTATTGTGTTCGCTCATCAATAACTAAAAGATAAATAAAAGCTACAAAATATTTTGAGATTTGAAATAACAAAATGATTATCATGTGTTCACACTTTAAAAAAAAAATGTAAGTAATTTTACTTATTAGAGCTTTATTTTTCAAGTTTTAAGGCTCTTTAATCTTTGCGTTGCCTCTGGGTCAAGGTGACCCAAATGCCCGAAAACAAATGCAATTGTTTTATCCCATTTGTTGCCTCTGCGTCAAGGTGAATGACCTCCCTGGCTTCCATAAATACTTAAGCAATAGTGGAGGTTGTTCACCTTGATCCAGAGGCAACACAAGGGATACCTCAAACATTTGTTTTCGGGCCTACGGGTCACCTTGACCCAGAGAACACAATGGTTAAATATGGAAAGAGCGTGTTGGAAATAAAGGGAGGTTTCTACCAACTTAATACTACAGAATATCTGTTCAGGATTTGTTTCAGGTGTGATCTGAAGCACAAAAAGGAGCTTTGGCTTTTATAATCTGATTACGGAACTTTCATTACCACAGCTCAACTTAGTCTAAAAAGACACACGATCTCTCTAAGTCAATGGTGTCCTTAAAAAAAAAGAAATCGACATCCAAGATGTCACTATTTTAATTGTATTCCTGCTCAGAGTCTTGACTCGCTTCATCAGGTCATAGAGCTTGTGGTTCTGGCTGAACCCTGTGAAGCTTTGTGACGAGCTGTCAAGTAATTCCTCAATGCCATGTAACAGTAGGAAGCTCGGTTCACTCCTTGACACCCTGACGGACAGAACACCTCAAATGCCAGGAGAGTGGGAAAAGCGAAAAAAAAGGGGGTTTGTGAAGTGAGATTGGCAACAGATGGAATTCACCAAAAAAAAAAAAAAGTGAATTTGAGTAATTAGAGATGATGAAAACGTGTTTAATTAGCCTAACGTTCCACCTTTTTGTTCCGTGATGAGATGCTGGACGATGACATCGGTCATGCTGTCTCTGTAGGCGTAGCGGTCCTTGTAGAGGCCGTGAACCGTGCTGAAGATAAGTTGGTAGCAGGAGAGGGTCCCGTCCTGGCAGCCCAGCACCTAAGATAAGATACGACGACAGCACATCCCATTAGCACCTCTAAGAAAAGCAGGTGAGTGTGGGAGCAAGTGATTTCACAGCATTTACACGCTGGAGGCTAAAAGGGGATCTAAAAGTGATACAGTACCAATAAAATGAAATAAAAGTTACCATTTGTAGTTGTATTTAGTTATCAGTTTAAGGTGATACATTTGACGCCTCACCACAAAGTTGGAGTCGGGCTTCACCCGGCATGTCCACACCCAGGAATTCTGCTCCCCAATGGTCCCGAGTCGGACCCCGTCTTTGGTGTAGAGCGAGGCCTGCTTGTCAGAGCCGCCCATGACGATGTACTCGCCTTTAGAGAAGTAGCTGACGCAACAGGGGTCATAGGTGAGGGTTCTGTCCTTGCCAATCTGGAAATGAAAAATAAGTGGTCCCGAGATTAGATCAGGAATTCCTCACATAACCCCCGGGTTCTGTCTGCACGGAGACACTTCAAAAAGTCTGAGCACATTCAAACATCCCTTTATGTGCATGAAAGGGTTATTTGTTTGAGAAATGTTCTTTATTAGGAGGCGTTTTAAGTCCACATGGACAGCATCATACTGCTTCCCGAAAACTTTCTGCATCTGTTTTCCTTCAGCGCCTGACAACGGACTGTAATCGCTCCTTCATAGCAAACACATTATGGCATTATAATCAAAAGAGAATGTTCAATTAAAAAAGATAAACCGGCTGACAACAGCATTCGAGGCTCCGCTGTGATGGCCGAGTAATGAAAGCCGTATATTTGTGTTTAATTACAAAACAGCTCACGGGGAATTAAGAAGGGAGGGGGGCGGGATTGTTGGGGGGGGGGGTTGAGACTGGGTCACCAAGTCCTGATCACAAACAGATCCTCAAACAAAACATTTAAATCAGTTTCATGACAGGACACGCAGCACGGATGACGGGCGAGTTACTCGACATGTGCCACACGATCCAAGGACGACGATGTCACAAACAACATTGCACAGTAATATATGTAATGAGAAAAATGGCTAATTATTTTCACGGGGGGAAAACACGAACGCTCATATTGAGCGTCTCATTTACCCTTTACTTGTCATGCATATCACCTCAAACAATGAGGAGCTGATCCTCATTAGTTTTTCATATTTCATGCAAAGATAGTTTAATTTAAAACGGTCATCACTGGCGCACTTAAACTCTCAAGTGCACAACTGTTATTGTTTCAAACTTCATGTATAGATGCCATTGTTCAAGTGAGGTTCCAGACACTAGTGAAGAAAGGTTTCACGAACTCCCTTTGAAGGAGACTAGATCAGAATATCAAGCTTCAGATTTGAATGATGGCTTCAAAGCCCCGGTGTTGTCACCTGCTTTCCACTGAGCTGGTAGAAGGACAGCTTCTGACCCCAGTCTGCCACTGCCAGGATGTCATTGTGTTCGTCTCTGGGATGATAAAGCAGAAAAAAAGGGGGGACAGTACATGACTAGGAATCCTTCAACTCAGGGAGTAAATTACACTTTAATATTTCTCTTTACAACCAGCGCCATCATTTATTCATATAACATGTCGGTGCTAAGGAGAATCATAAATGCTTTGTGGTGTAGGATAGTTCAATGACATAACCACAAAATCACAGATTTATGACGTATTTTCTGGATCAACGTACCTGAGAAATCATTCAATTGTGTATTGCAACAGCTGAGCGCACGAGTTTGTCCGACAGAGGCATCAAAGAACAGACAGAGATGCTCCAAGGCATAATAATGGCTATAATGATATTCACTCTTCTATTATAGTCCCGTCGACGCTGTAGCCAGTGAAATTGCGCCACCTGCTGCCCATGTTCGGCCATTTGCAATCATGAAGCACAACTAATGTCATTTTTTTAATTTAACATACCATAAAAGTTTCGGTGACAGTGACCTCTTTTTTTATTGTTGCCATTTTGTATACATTTAAAAATGAAGCAATAGGGATGGTTTTCTTTAGAATTACAAAAGCACTTGATAATATTTAAAATAAATCAGTTGATTAAATGAAAATCATTAATGACTTCACAGGGAAACAAATTCTATCACAGCAAAAAAAGGATATTTTGTAGAGCACATAAAATGTTCAATAGATTTTATTCCTACTGCATTTAAAGTTTAAGCTTGAAAATCTGACAAATGGCCCTTGTTTAAAAAAAGGTTTCTAAATTATACGAGAACATTGAATAAATTACCTAAAATATTTGTCATTTACGGTTTGTATCTTGATTTTTTTTATTTTCTTATATTATTGTCACAGCATTGGGAATTACAAAAACTTTTTATTAATTAATTTTGCATTTTCCTTTGTGTCTTTGACACATTTTTTTGCATTTCTTTAACACAACACAAGAAAAATGGATACAATTTAACACATATATATTTATATATATACAGAAGGAGGAACCATGGACTAACTTCGAGGGGTTCCAGGCTATGGACCAGATGGGTGATGAAGAACCTCCTGGTCGTTCTATCTTAACTTTCTCCTCTCCATTTTTATTTCGGATGCTGACTACTCCATTCATCATGCCGAGGGCAAGATACTGGCCATCGTTTGTCCACCTAAAATTAAAAAAGAGGTTGAGCACATCAAAAATTAAACATATAAAAAGTTAAAAATAAGTGTTACTCACCCGCAACATGTTATTTTGCTGTTAACTTTATGTTTATTCACTGACTTTTGTTCTGGCGACCACAGACCTGAAACACAAACAGACCTGGTGTAAAAGTGGCACATGTTTGTTTTGCACATGTGATTTTTAATAAGTAGAAATGAGAAACTACTACAGATGCTTACCAAAGTCACCAGAAGAACATGAGGCAAGTTGATGAGTGACTGGGTTATAGGCAACACACTGGATAGAGTCATTATGACTAGAGAAAATTGAGGAACAAAATTAGTTAAACACCAAAAATAATTCACCTTGATGAAAGATGAAACTTTTGAAACATAAAGGTGTAGTAAAGTGACCGACTTTATTGTTAATCGATGAAATTAAGTTGTTAACATTACTTACGTGTACTTCAAAATTCCCTCCAAATTTGAAGTCCATATAATAATGCTTTTGTCTGCAGAACCTGATGCAAACCGTTTACCTAGCAGAAAATATGTTCTTTTAATATAATCCATAGAGATAAACAGAGAGTTGTAAATGCGAATAAATATTCACCATCTTTGGCATATGCCACACAGTACACAACGTCTTTGTGCCCCTTTAGAGGATAAACCATGGATCCATCTGATGTATTGTACACCTGAAACAAACAAATACAAAAACATCTGAACCCTGTTAAAATGAGCAACAACAGGGAAAGTCTTACCAGAACCCGAAGGCCGGCTGCGATGATAAGTTGGCTGCCATCTGGCTTGAAGGCAAGGTCATAGACGCTGAAAATAAAAAAGGTTTAGTGGTTAATACAGGGGGTCGTTGTATGAGGTTTACATGAACGATGCAAGTTACTGAAAAGTAAATGCGTCGGGTCAGGACACAAAACCAAACGACACCATTTTCTGGATGTTATGCATTAATGAAGCAGAATTTGCATGTTCTAAATCGAGTTAACAATAAGTTAAGATTCAGTAAGAAAAAGAGTAAATATCCGCTAAAAAGAAAGAAACAACGTGAGAGCAAACAACTCAACAAAACGATCAATACTCTTTAACGTTTCAAAATCCGCAGATTAATTAAAAGAAAAACGTCCTGAGATTTGTTTTATGAATGAAATAATGTGTAATGTTGTGTGATGCTAACGGTTGCTAGCCGTCTCCGTGGTAGTTTGCATAGCAACCGCCGTTGCTAGCCGACTAGCGACGCGTGACGGCGGACAAACTGAGCGAGAACATGCGTCTCACCACTGATCCCGAATTGTCTCCTTCCATGACAGGACAGCTCTCATCTCCCCTGTTCAGCAACAGATATAAAGTGACATTTACATCAACAAGTTGCTCATAGTGCAGCCAGCAGGGCGGACAGGACGCGCACCTACTGCGCAGACTCCAACAGGCTCACTTCCTGTAGCACTTCCGCCATGTTCCAGTGTTTATGTTCTGCGACTGTATTAACCCGCGACTTATCCAACACCAATCAGGTTGTATTAAATGGTTTGATTTTTTATTTTAACTATAAGTAAGTCTCATTTCGAAGGAAGATTATTTTAATGGATGCTGGTGTGGATTTTTGTAAAGAAATTCGTGGAAATGAGTCGAGCAAAAGAAGAGCATCTTGTCGAGAATGAGAATAAAACAGTCCAAATACATCCTTCACAGATGCCACCTGGCTGGACTCGAGAGGTGAAGCAAAGAAAATCAGGAACGACTGCTGGCAAACTGGATATCTATATTATAAGGTGAGTCTCGCATCATTACAATGTAACATTGCTAGACAAGTTGTTTTCATTTGCGCACTCCAAAGTGATGATGACTTTTTCTACAACTACATTTTCTTATCTGAGAAGTTTTAAAATGAGTCACAATTGTAAACTTCAAATTGTGGAGATGCTATTGTTGTCAGTTCATGAAGACTAAGAGGAGAAGATGGGTGGAACATCTGTAAATATTCAACTCTGTATTTAATTGACTGACTGTGTGATGCATGATCCATGTTGGCGTGAAAACAACTCATTAACTCATGCATTTGTGTGTCTATTTTTTTTTTTTTAGTCCAAATGGACAGAAGTTCAGATCCAAAGCATCGCTCCAATCATTTCTCTCTAAACAAGAGGATGGAAATATCGACATTAGCCTTTTTAATTTCACCACACGGGCAATAAAGAGAACATCCGTGGAGTTAAAGTCAACGCAAAAGAACCAGAGGAGGAAGAAACGACTTGTCAATGATGAAGGGTCAGAGAAACTGCATCCAGCTTCCATACCATCATTTCGTATCAGTGGAGATAACATCACTGGCACGGAGCCGAATGAAAGTGATGCGTCTGGTGATAAAAGGTTTACAGATGTTTTAGACATGAGCCGAGATACGACAAACTCCACACTAACACATGGCGTTCAAGATGCACTCAAGTCAACGGAGGATGATCTCAAGCTGCGAAGGAGCCCTCAGAGGGCGGGGCAGCTCAAAGAAAAACTTCTAAAACTGACAGAATCTGCAACACTACCAAACCCTTTGTGTCAAGACTCAGAGCGGAATGTTGTAGCCACGTGTGAGAGCGAGCGTGAAGGAGGTGAGATCCAGATTCACACTGTAGGAAACAACAATTCTGATCCGGAGGCTGGTGCTGACAGCCGCCACCATCTGGACGAGGAGGCAGCAGTACCTGACATCACTGATGGGACACTGGCGAGAACCCCCCAGAGTAGTAAGTGTGATATCTTGACAGCTTTTCAAAGTAAAAAAAATGTCTCCGCTCTTACTTTATCGCCTCTCGTCATCTAGGATGCTTTAGTTTTAATAACGTTTTATTTTGTTTAAGGTAAAAAATAACTACCACTAATGTAACTAAGAAGCACTTAGAACATAGCTAGTTATTTACACTCGTTTGCAATTATTTACCCAATATTATTTTTAGATCATTCTATTTACAATATACTAACTTGTAATTATTAAACTATAACTGCTTGTAATTAACTAATTTGGACAGTAGGTGGCAGTAGCGTTCCACAACTTTCATACACAGCCCATAAAGTGGCCACAGGCCTCTTAAGAGAGCGATATATCTTCAAGCTAATTTAATTTAATACAATTTAATTTGTTTTGTTTAGTCCTGTTTTTTTTAAGTCCAAATTCAGTCACAACACTGTTGTGATGAGGATAGTGTTTGACAGACGTAAAGTCTTTTGTATATTTCAAAAATAATTAAGAATAAATGCTGCAGTGACAAACCTTTTCAGAACAACAGATAAATGATAAAATGTAATGTTTATCTGCAATAATCTACTTTTAATTTGTGTACAGAGTCCAAGGGTCTGAATAACATGCGGAAAACGAGCCCATACTTCTGCAGGAAGGCTCTCCAAGATGGTAGTTAAACGCCACATTAATGATGGCAAACCTCGCTATTATTATTTAGGTGCTATTAAATAGGCCATGTTTTTAGGTCTGAGCCCACCCAGAAGAAAAGTCTTCAAGAAGTGGACCCCACCACGCTCTCCCTTCAACCTCGTCCAGGAAACTCTGTTCCATGACACCTGGAAGCTTCTGGTGGCGACTATATTTCTCAACAAGACCAACGGTGAGTGGTAGTCATAATAGAAAACTTCTTCAACAACATATATATTTTTAATATTTCTACAGGAAGGATGGCTATCCCAGTGCTTTGGCAGTTTTTCGACAGATACCCATCTGCAGAGGTGACCCGGCTGGCGGACTGGAAGCCCATGTCTGAACTCATGAAGCCTTTAGGTCTTTATAAGCTTAGAGCCAAAACCATCATCAAATTCTCTGGTTAGTTTCTCAAACACATTCTTTGTTCCACATTGTTAGATGAACAGCTTACTTTTTTAATGGACAGATGAATATCTGACCAAACAGTGGCGTTACCCAGCGGACCTTCACGGAATCGGGAAGTACGGTAACGACTCTTACCGGATCTTCTGCGTGGAAGAATGGAGAGAGGTGAGTCAGTGGCAACTCCTCACATGATGGTAGTTTTAACATCCTTTATCTGGTTCAAGGTGACGCCACAGGATCACAAGTTGAACAAATACCATGCCTGGCTTTGGGAGAACCATGAGACGCTAGGAATCTGATGAAGTGAATCCAACGTGTAATGTTTCAGATTTTACATGAATAGTTGTATACTTTAACAATGCCGCTGTTGCATGAAGTTGTTTTTGTAATAAAAAGTATTTAACAAACAACTGTGTGTGTTATTTGGGCATGTTGGAAATAATTAGATAATTTATGTGTCACAGATTGATTGATTAATAAACCTTTAGCTCAGAAATGTTTTTGTGTTACATACAAAAAACCTGAATTTTGTTTTCATTCAAGATTTAAAACATTGTTCCTGGCAACAGTGTATTTGAAACATCTTGGAACCACACATATCTTTGTCAAATACCCTTTTTTCACGAGTTAATAATATAAGTTTAAATAGAGAACCAATTTGTTATCCCCACAGATGATTTCAATTATTCAAGACACCTCTCTGACGTTAGTCTGCCCACACAAAGTAGTCGTCCAGACTGGTCCTTCCATGGTCTCAGCCCACTGGTCTCCTCTTTTGAGTGCACTGATGCGTGACACTGTTCTTTTGGAAACGCGACTCCCAGGGCAACTGTTGCTAAACACAGACTAAACAAATCCGGGAACTTCTCACGACTTTGACCGGAACTTTTATCAATTATAAAGTAAGTAATAATTAACTATACAGATAAAGATAAGAAAAATATTTACAGGATTAACTTTAAAGAGAAGGAGCTGCCAAAATGATACTCCGTGAGTAAACCCCTCTGTACTTCATTGCATTTATTTTGAGATTCTTAATTTCACTTCTTTTTTTTTTATATCACAGCTGCCATTTCTCCAGCTGCTTCATCTGTACGCACTCCCCAAAAACGACGATACCTTTGTGTCACTCCCATCAGGTTCCCCCTGATTCCCACACAGGTACAAAGATGGACACATGATTATCGTTTTACTTACTCAGGTAATTCTGTTCCAGATCATCCCCAGACTGGATCCTTTACATCCACCTTCAGTCCCTAAACGCACGGTCTGTCTGGAGACTCCTGCTGTTCACCACTACAACCACCAGAGGACGCTATTTATGCAGAACAGAGAGTACAACAGGTTGATAGAAACCTTTTGAGTTGTTAAGTCAATTTAAGATCTGCTTAAACCAGGTGACTTTAGGTATCATCAAGTGTGGCGGAAACCCTTTTACGGGAGCAGCAGTGAAAGAGAAGAGTACAGGTAATGATGAGCTCTCTTAAGTCAGTTTGTGCGAACAAATCGTTTTTTCTTCCGTTGTAGAAAAGAGCTGCGCGAGCATTTGAAGCGACAGATGGAGGAAAAATGTGCTGCTCTCAAGCTGCAGCTGACAAGCGGCGTCAAAGAGGCAGAGTACCTGCGGGAGGTTGACCACCTCCATCTGTCCAGCGACCGAGAACAGAAAGTCAAGCAAAAAGGAGCAATGTTGGTCTACAGGGATGAAAACAAGAAGGTTAAAAAATGAGCCTCATCATCACATGATCAGAATAAGTGGGGGATTTTTTTTTCCCATTTTCATCTCTGTGGTGTCTTCAGCTAATGGAGCAGAGCTGGAGGAGCAGAGCACTCACACGCTCCCAGGAGGTCCTGAAGGAGCGAGAGCTGCTTCACCTCAACCCCATTAACTGGAGCGGAACGCTGAAATAACATCCCAGAAAAGATTCTTTAAAGTGTCTGACTTTTTTTTTTTTATTGCGGATCACTCGTCTTCAATTCAGAAGACGACTTTAAATAATGATAAATAAATGCTAGACAGAAAAAAAAATGGCTTGTTTTTCCACAACTATATGACACACATAAATAATAAATAGCGGTGATATGATAACCGTCTTCCATGCTAGGTCACGTGACATGCTTTAAATTAAAATATAAATATGGAGGGATGTAAAAATGCTCATTAGAGATGGATGGAAAACTCACACTTAGCTTTGAAAAACAAGGGACATAAAGGCAAAGTTTTTGATTGTGAGACATCTTTTCTGGAGCATAATAATTTAAATGCATAATAGATTTAAACAATCAGTAGTCCTTTCAAGTCAGTGCAGCATACCTTTGAAATAAAAATGACATTATCGAAGCCCTTCAAGTCAAATCCCTGATAGACTGAGATTCTAAAAGTCGTCATTATTGTCCCTTCAAGACTCCATCGAACATGGCTTCCCCTTTCTCCGTCAGCCAGTATCCCGCCATAGCTGCTACTCCGCCGATAAAAATGGCGGTAAAAACCATGTCCCCTTTCGCCGCCAGAGTAGCCAAAGCGCAGATGACGACGCCGAAGAACATCTGCTGCAGTACCAGGACCTCGTCGTCCGTCATGTCGTCGAACAGGCCCTTCTCTGGACCAGCTGAGAGACGACAAGGTGTCAATTTAAGTCGTTGATCCTCGCAGATAAGACGAGGTTTGCTTCTCACCTGGAGGTTTGTTTTCCACACAAATGCTGTCTCTTCGGATGAAGCCGTCGGCACAGTCGCAGTGGAAGGAGCCCACCTCGTTGATGCACGCCTCGTTGAGTCCCGGGCAAGCTATGGAACGTTCGTTACATTCATCCACATCTGCAGGAGGAGTCAAGTATTAAAATCCGTTGCACCAATACAAAGAGAGAAACACTTACCAAGACACTTTGCTCCTTTTAGCTTATAACCACGTGCACATTTCTTACAGCGGGCAGGACCACTACCCATGCAGCCCACACACGCCTGGTCACAGCCTGCAAACACACACAAATGGTTACACACAGCGTACATAAAGTAAGGTAAGGTAAAACTTTATTGATCCCTCAGGAGGTCTCCTTCGGTATATTGGGTAAATTGTTTGAATAAATTAAATAATAATAATAATGATTAAATAAGTGTAGCCCGAGGGAAACGTACAAACGTCTGATTGTGTTTATTAGAACATCGCCTATTGATTATTTTACATTTCTAATTGCAGTATGATTCAATTTGTTTTATTTAACCGTTAAAACTATTTTTAGAAATTTGAATCATTTGAATCTCCCTTATAAGGAATATATTTACTGTTCTTTTCTATTCCATTTTAAGTTTTTTATAATTAGTTATAAGTCAAATGAAGCAGGTACATTTTACTATGGCTTTTTTTTAAGATAATAATATTTACCTTCACACAACTACTTTTTAACTCTGTTTTTTTATAACAATAAATGCAAAATGGCTGGAATCAATTTGGATTTTATGCATTTATTTATATTTTTTATTAATAATATATATGTATAGATGACCCACATTATACTAGCTTTTATGTTTATCTTTTATTAACTAATGGGTTTTATCTGTATAATTTTAAGGAATAATTATTGACAATATGTTTATGTGATTTTGTCTATTTTTTATTATTATTCAAGAGTCCCAAAATGTAAGATGCCGTCTCACTGTAACTCACCACACACTCACAAATATACTAAATATTATCAATATTTACCTTTGCATTCATATGACCCAACAGTGTTGTGACAGTAGGTATTAGAATGACAGCGAGCCAATTCTGTCCCACACTCATCTACATCTGAAAGACACATGATAAACATTGAAAAAACATGTGACACTAAATTCTGCATAAAAGGATAAGAGTTGATAACATTCTTACCGAAACATTTGTTGTCGTGAAAGAGCCAACCTGGCTTGCATTCCAGGCATTTGTAGTCCTCTGGTCCGGAGCATTTTTTACACGCGTGATAACAAGCTGCAGAAGATGATATCAGTTAAAAGGTCCGAGTTGTTGACACATGGCTGGTGCAAGATGTACCCGAACAAACTCCGGCAGAGTTATTCACACTCTTCTCTCTGTAGTATCCATCAGCACAGTTCCGGCATAGCTCGCCCGAGTAACCCGGATCGCAGATGCAGTCGCCGTCACCGAGACGAGTCCCTTCTCCTTCACACCGGCCGAGACCCCCGCAGATACCGGCAGCACCGGACGGACAGTCTGTGGATGCAATATCGTGTTTGTCTTATGATTAGTATGAAGATAAAAATAAAGGGGGTTCGCTATAATTACACACCTTTGCATTCAGGTCCAAAGCGTCCAGGTGGACAACATAGTCTCAGCTCCTCGATGCAGAGCCACTCAAACAGGTCCGGAGCCTCCTGCTGCCTGTTTGTGTGTGTAAAATTTGGTTATATAACGTCACATGACCAATGATGTTGTTTTTTAATTAATTTAGTGAGCAATCATGTTTTTTTACATGTTCATATTCATGTTATAAGATTTACTGGTGAAGACATTACCTGTGGAACCACCAAGTCTCCACCTGATCTTCTATCTGCTCCAGCAGACGATTGCATTCAAAATTGGTTTTCTCACACGCTGACTCCACAATCTCAAGCAGACGAGTTTCACTGAAACACACATTGATGTCGTTGTTTAATTTCCACACAGATGGTGAAGCAGCATCTTTATTTACACACACAACTACCCAATATTCCCATCTTGATCTTTAAAAGGAGTAAAAAATATCCACTTTATATTGGACAGTATATTAAATAATCAACATTAAATCAACATTCAATATTCCTCAATATATATCTTAATATTAAATAATAACGACATGTTAAAATTGGTTTGAAGTCTTATAATATAGTTGCAATATGTGTTGCAAATTCACTGTTTACTCACATTTACCACTTTGACTATATTTACATCCTATTTCTTATAGATGGAAACAACTGATCTTAACGGCCAATTTGGAAAAACTCTCACCTTCTGGCATACTTTGCAAGCTTGTCCTCCTCCCAGGCAGTGTTACCGCCACCAAAGTCCTTGCTGGAGGTTTTCTCCAGACCCTAAATGTTGTGGAATCAGCCAAAAATTAATAAATACACTTTGAACCGAGACTGAACCAGAGGAAAATATATGCAGCACCTGGAGAAAACTCTCAGTGAGTTTCTTGCAGGTCTGGCATGGAGCCGCCTGGATGTTCATCACAGCCAGAAGGAGAACCAAGGTGGGGACAGTCCACCACATGTTGCTATTGATGACACAAAAGGAGAATTGTCATAATATGTATTTATAACCTTTAGGAATGACTTGTAGAGAATGTAAGTAAGTAATTTGTATTTATATAGTGCTTTTCCAGACCAGGGTGACAAAGTGCTTAAACAATCAAAACAATACCCAGTAAAATACATACTTTAAAGGTCAAGATAATACTGAGAACAACACAAGAGTTCCAGAAAATAAAGGAAAAGCCTGAACAAATAAAATGAGTTATAAATAATAAAAAAAAGAATGGAATAACAAATGCAAGATTTACGTTAAGACTGCATTTAAATGATTCTTAAAAGGGAATCTCATCAAATTATAATTAATTCCTATAGTAGTATTTGATAAATTCAGTGTTGTTTAAAAGCTAACGTGGATGCATCGTAGCCTTCGCAGCATCAGCACCAGGTTTAGTTTAGCTGAGCAAGGTTGCCACAGTTAGCATGTAGCCTGGGTTAATGTTTGGATCTAAAGCGACCATATTTGGCGTAGCTTTCGAGTGTACTTTCAACGACGACCTATACACAACATAATCTACTTAATAAGCGCATAGAAATCGAGGTTTTTGCGCCTTGAGCGTAAAGCTAACGGTTAGCCTAGCATTACCTTGTTGCCTAGCCGCCGCTCCTTTGATGTTGACCTGTCCTGGCTCCGCAGACAGAGTTTCATATTTCGGTTTGTTTTTTTTAACTTAACTCTGCGCCATTCTGGTTCAGCGATTCACCACAAAAAAAAATGAGCGACGAACGAAGATACGACGCCGGGGTTATGGGTGTGGGGACGAAAGGATGAATGGAGGAGTCCCAGTGGTTTCTCTGAATCTGGGATGTTAGGCTCCGCCCACAACCTGCTGACCTCGAGCTCATCCCTGGACCGCATCCGGGAAACGGCTTATTTATCTATTATTATTATTATTATTATTATATTATCCTGTGACGTACTCAAATGCATCAACGTTGTTCCAGGGAGGAAAAAAAAAAAAAAATCATAGAAATTGTATTTTTAAATGATTTATTTAAAGATAACAAAATATATACAATACATTTGTTGCACATATACTTCATTCACGTTGACTTTGCACATTGTGCTTACATTACCGTCACGTAGATACCAAACAGGAAATTAAGTGAACAGGAAGAATTGCAGATTTAATCCAGATTTAAATATGTCTGCACAAACAAAAGCTGTTTGTCTTTCCACTCAAAGCTGTAACATTTCATCATCAGATCCTAAAGGTGTGGTTCAGGTACGAAGGAGGTTGAAACTGGACCCGGCTGCAGCGGAACCGATTCTCCAACGTCTTCCATTTCCACCCCGACACAAGTCTGTAACACGGGGCCCCCCGCCGTGAACCCCAACAGCCCACGTGCGAGCGCTTGGGACGCCCTCCTGATCCCCCCCGCTCTCCTCCGTCTGGTGGTCCCGGTGGAGGTTTGTCGGGCTCCGGCCAGCTCGGTCAGGAAACCCAAGCTCTGCGAGGGAAGGCTGTAGACGTGGAGGCCGCGGAAAAGTTCTGGAACCATCTTGCAGCCTCCGGGCGGCTCCACCGGCAGGGATTCGAACTGCACCAACATGAAGCGCTCGCCCGCCCGGCCTTGGAGGTAGTCGGCCAGGATGCAGCTCAGGGAGGCGCTGAAAACATCTGGGGAGTCCACCCTGTCCGAGCTGCTCCTGATCTCCTTGGGGGTGTTCTTCTCCCAGCTTCCTGCTCCCCACTCCTCAGCCCTCGCCCAGGCCGCTTTAGAGAGGACCACCACCACCTTGCCTCCCTGTCTCCGCAGGCGGTCCAGTCGAGAGTGCAGCCACGGGACCGGCCCCAGTTCACTGAGCTCCCTCCGACACCACAGATCCAGAGACACGCTGAAGCCCAGGGTCTGGAGGGACGAGCCCAGATGACACACCAGCTCACACAACGTCTGGTCGTTGGCGGTGGGGTACAGCAAGATCACGTGACAACCGCCCACAGCTCCTGGATGGATGGAAGTTTATAGAAGTATTTGAGCGACAGCAGAACATGAAATGTTGACACTTTGTATTTATTAATTGTAAGGTTGTTGTTAAAACATTGAAATAATTAAATTCAATAATTTCTATATTTATATATATATATATATATTCTATATTTGAATTGTTTTTCTACTTGAAATTTAAAAACATGGAATATTTTAAAATGAATTAATTTATTTAGAGTTTGATTCACTTTGAGTTTGATGTTCTTATTCCAATAATTCAAAAATACTTTTCTAAATTCAATGGGTTTTTTTTAACTCTTAGCTTTATTGATTCAGTATAAAAATGTTCAGACAATACAAAAAGAGTAACTTGATGGGACACGTAGAAGTTCAAGTACCATGGTGACCTTTTATATTGAATTCAAGAGACATCAAATTAAATACATTTATTTTTTAATTGTTGAAATTTGAATATCCAACACTAAGTGTAAAGAAATTATTTGTTTTGAAAATATTCGAAAATTATATATATATATATATATATATATAATTATATAAAAAATGCAACGTTTTAATTTATTAATTACATATTAAATTACTCAAATATTAAAATTCAATGCCTTTCAATAAAGAATGTTCAAAGTTTCAACATTAAAAAAAAAATTTCCATTCAATAATCTAATAAACATTTACTTCCAGAATCAATCAACAATTAAAAATTCTGAATTTTCTTCCTACTGTAAATAAATTCTTACCTTTAACATCATTGTCTTTCAGCCAACGACACACGTAATCTGTGTAAAATCACACAAAAATATGTAGTTATTAACTGTCAAATTCTTAATAAATGCATTTTAATCTCATAAAGATCACACACTGACCTTTCAGGATAACTCGTATGAAATAGGCCGCCAGTCCAACCAGGCATATCAGGAATAATCCCGCCAAGATTAGTAGACTCCATCTCCACCGAGGGGCTGAAAAAATGCAACCATCAAGAAAACGATCGTCTCAAAATGAGCATTAAAGTAAAATCTATACCTTCAAAAGGACACAGTGGTTCCATATACGACTGCATACCTCCCACCTTTAACTAAAATTGAAAAGCGGCTTAAGTGATAATCAATATAAATATCCAACCCAGTTACCTGAACACAGAGCTGAGGATGAGAGGACGCATTGAATGTTCCAGACATCTAAAGAATAAAAAGTTAAATTAATAAACCTATAAAAATAGATCCATATCATGTGACTTTTTTTACCCAGTGTCCACTGCGTGTGGCGCCCCAGTGCTCACGGTTGTCGAGCTTTCGCTTGGAGCCGGCGACCTCCTCGCACCCCCCGCCCGAAAGATCTTTCTTACACAGCCACAGCTCAGCCTCCAGCCTGCAGGGGGCGCTCATGTTCCAAATGAGGATCATATCCCCATTTAACACCTGAGCCTCCACCACAGACACTGACACCTTGCTCTGCATTCTCTCGAGAGCCACTAAATCAAGAAACATTTTTAATGTCTACTTTAACTTTTGAGTTCTCCAGAACTCACCTTGAAGCTTTTTAAACGGACACAACTGACTCCTGATGCCTTGTCCCTTCCACCACGCCTGTCAGTGCGAGATAAACTTTGTTAAAACCAGTCTTTTCGATGATTCATTACGACACGTTACCTGGAAACACAGACATGGTGCGACCAGATCCAAGGAGATGACGATTTCCGACTCCTCTTCAGGCTGCAAGATACAACACGTGTCATTTTTTATTTTTATTAAATATCATTTCATTTTTTTTTTTTTCCACTCACCCATTTTGAAACATTTCCTGGTATCTCATTCCAAACCATCAGATACATCAGCTCTTTGTTGCTGTCGGCCATGTTCTCCACCTGCAGCCGAGCCACATTCCTCTGTGGATCCATCACCACGTGAATTCTTGGGACTAAATAACAAGTATTTAAAAAGTGAAACTAAAACAAGAGGGTTAACCTTTAGACTGTGTTGACTCACCTTCACAACCCTCCACCACCACCTGTAGGTTCTTAGTGCAAACTGTGAAGAAAGAGATTATTTTAAGATCCTAAAATAATTCAAAGTACACAATGGAACTTGACTTACATGTGAATTATTATTACAAAATTGTCAACTCTGATCCTGACACTTCATATTCCCACTTCATGTGTGTAGCCGCCAGTCTTATCTCTTGAAGTACTACACATTCCCAAAAACTTGAACTACACACTCTTCAATCTATTTATATATACAATCGTGTGTGTGTGTGTGTGTGTGTGTGTGTGTGTGTGTGTGTGTGTTACAAACAGCTGCCTATTTGAACAGTAGATAATCATTAACACATCTACAGATTTAATTACCTCACCAACCTTAGTTTTAAAGTGCCAGTGAACTTTATACACACCAGTCATGTGACGACTTTTTGGACGCTACAATACTGTGTTTAAATTCAAAGTATACGTAGCTGCATCAAACGTGATCGAAGGCTGTGGTCGGTTGACTGGGCGGCAAAGCATTACGGGCGCTGTTTAGGTCAACGTATCTGAGAGGATTGAGTTTGCAAGTTCAAATAAATGTTTGTAGATCAATTGTTAGTTGTTAACTAAAGTGAAAATTTGCTAATTCGCAGATTTTCTTTAATGTGGGGGGCTCAGAACATATTTATTTTGTACTTGAAACAATTTTAACTTAAGTAAAAACAGATGAAATTCCTTTATTTTTTAAATGATATTAGCTTTTTTTTTCTGAAGTACAACACAAATGTACAAACTAACAAAGCATTTTTTATTTTAGTTAACTGCAAATACTTTTATATATTCATATATTTATGAGTTTGTTTTAAGATTGTATTTAGTTAATTTTTAATTTCCCAGCCACCATATTCGTAAAAGCATGTCAAAGAAATGTTATTGTATAACTTTTGTCGTTTTCTTTGGCAGATCGAAACTGCAAAGATAAAGTACTATCGATAGCAGCGGCTCACGCTAAAGCTAAATTAAGAAAAACTCCTTTAAAACTCGTTTTAACCAGTTTAAAAAGTTTAAAATTAACCAGTTTCAATTAATTTGTAAATGAAGATGTTAGGGATAACATTTACAGTGTATACATGTATTTAGTGTTTAATGTTGTTGAGCTAAAAAAGTAGCATATATTACCAATTAGCATTGAGTTAGCATCATGCTAGCATCATCCATGAAGCCTCACCTTTTTCTAAGGACGGGATCGTGACATTTCGAACGAGTGACGTTCTCCTGGAGCTCGTGTGAACCACGACAGGATCGCCGAGACTCACCGTCTCCGTGAGGTGCAGCTGAAATGTTTTTAAAAATTAAAATAAAATAAACACGACTGGAACATAGAAGTGATAGAGTGAGGTCGGATCCTTCACCAGATGAGTGCGCGGTCGCCGCGACCCCGAGTCGCTGGGTTTGAATCCCAGAATCCTGCACCATTCACCGGCGCCCGGAGAGCTGCGACAAACTTTCACTGGGCAACGAGAAGAGGTTTACGTAAGAGACGAGGAAACCCGAGCATGGAGGCTCCTTCACATTGATACCTCTCAGTTCAGAGGGCGCCGAATCACCGCTCCCGCCTGACCTTTGACCTTCATCATCACCCCCAGATTCCTCAGAAACATCAGGAGTGTTTTCCAGTTCTGCAAATCATCATTTGAATAAACAAAAATCATGTGCAAATCAGAAGCATTTGTTCGTACCTCGCACCGTGATGCTGGTCCTCAGGCTCGGCTCGCACTTGCGTCCGGCCGGGCAGCGCAGGACGAAACTCAGCCTCAGTTGCGTAACGTCCACCGAATCCTCCGGCGCCACGCCGTGCATGAATACTGTAGACGGAACCGAGGTTACTCTAGGCGGCTGTAAAGGTTAGCGCGATAAATTGTTGATGTACCTGAGCTCACGTTGCAGTCGGTCAAACCCTGATGAGATAAGAAGGCATTAGAATGCAATAAAACGGGAGGACTCGCTATAACTATAAAACAATTAAAAGCAACATCTTAACCTTAATTGAGTTTAAATGTTTGACTGAGTTATTCTCTTATTGCACCATTAATAATACATCAAGAGGTTTGAGTGAAAATGCTTCTTAAATCCTCTTTAAGAGCACATTTATTCCACTGAACGAAAATGTAGTTCGTACTCGTATGAGGACTTACATTTTATGAATGAGAGGTTTTCATTTGTGGCTCAATTCATTGCCTAAATGCATGTTATCCTTGAACTGAACGAGAGGTTTAAGAGTCGAGTCCCATATGAATGCAAACACATTTTATTACTTCCACAGAAGAGCGTGGAACGTTGTGAGGTTTGTTGTGTTCAAGCGGTTTCGTCGAGAGGTTCAAATTCACGTGGGAGGTTCTCACCTGTTTTGAAAAAGACGTCGTTATCAGTGTGTGTGTGGTGAGTGACAAGATTTTCAGTGAGAGGTTTATATTATTGTTAACGTTTCACTTGAGTTAGCGAGAGATTTTCACGTATCATTTCCATTCGCGAGAGGTTTTAAAATTACGTTAGCGAGAGTTTAACGTGTGAGAGGAGGTTAAACTAACAACAAATGCTTGAGTGATTTGTTGAGAGGTTTTAAAAGGTAGATTTTGTTTCTGCATGTTAAGATTTTTATTGATGTGTTTTTAAGGTTGGAGGTTGTTTTTTTAAAATTTCGCAACCAGCAATAAAACAAACGATCTGATTGTGTTGTACTTTTGTAGAAGCTGCACATGAATAAATACAATAAATGCAGTAAAAGTCAATACTAACTCATTTTACCGACTATATATCTGAGTAGTCAACAACACTTACCTCACTACAGGTGAGTTCCCGAGGGTCTCGGTCGATGAGGACTCCACTGGCCGCCAGCAGCACCAGGACTAACACCTGCAGGACCCTGAAATCCATCTCCAGGTGGACGGAGACCCCTCGCCGGTCCTCATGAGAAGCAGGCCGGCGGACACGTGGATGGAGGGACAGGATCCCGGCTCTGACTGATTACTTAGTTCCACTCACGGGGTGGATGTGACCAAACATGCTCAGGTGAGATCAGCTCATGTTTCAGCTCAACCAACCGCCCGCCTACCGTGTTTATCTAGTCAGAAGACAAGCAGGTGCGAGAGTGACATGTTCATGTGGGAGTTCTTATGGTATGTCGTCGGCAACACTTTTATGAACCGATTGGTCACTAGTTTATCATCAACTAGCGTCCGGCTGAATCTAGGTCAAAGACATCAGCGATTTATGTTTGTCATTCAGGCCGACAACCACTCTCGTTTGAGGAATCTTCTTATGCATGATGTGAGACGTTGAATCGCTGCCAACCACCGCGACATATTTCAGCCTGAAGCGATAGATGATAAGCCCAAGTTTTTCTTGTTAAACTTGGCTTACCTGACCTGGCAGGACATGTCAGGAACCAACTGATGCGTCTTTTTTAATTATGTTTTTAAACTGATAAACTGTTTATTTAAGAGCGATGAACCAATCGTTTCCATGTCCATGTAAATATAAAATATATTTTTACCAAAATAAATTAAATATAATATATATAAATATATTAATAAATTAACCATATCTTCATCATTGAAACAACAACTTAAGTAACGCTGTCGCGTTGTGATTATTACAAAGATGTCAGCGACATCACTTGTAGCAGATGACATCACTCAAACCCTAGCAGGAGCCAAGGTCAGTTAAAGGGCAACCAATGTCAAAACCCAACTCTCCTGACTTAAATGTTTCAAATGTTGAAGTCTTCCTCTCCAAGATGCAGTCAGTCCCTCATCATGACCATGATTTGAACTTATTACTTTATAAAGGCCCCCCCCCCCCCGTCTGAAATCTTGGCGAACGAGAGGTTACAAGAGTGGAGTACATTATAACGTAATAAATGCTTCACTCCTCCTCCAGGAAGATGTTATCACGCACGCTTTGTTTATACAATGAGTCCCTTGGAGGTGGAGACTTCTGGGATTGATGACACGTGGTGACGAACCTCAGTGCTTGACCAATCACAGCAGAGTGGGTGTGGTTATGGTAAACAAGATTTAATCTCAAGAAAAAGTATTTTTAGTGGGCGGAGCTTAAAAAGATTTTCTAATGTAAATATTTCAATTAAAATAAAGTTTTGTACAAACAGACACATACTGATGAGTACAATAGAGTCCAACATCTATTTAAGACCCAATTTAATTAACACATTAGTTGATCCTTAAACTTAACATGACACAAGAAAAAATTATATAAATAGGTATTAAACTAGATGCTATACTTGTTAGCTTAGTTAACCAATAACTAGCTGTAGTGATTCTGACATGAAAATTCAACTCCCTGTAACATTATAAACATTGGAATCTAAAACTGAATTTCATATTTATATATTTTAAATATAACTGTGGAAAATCATTTTACAATATCCCATCTATGATTCATAAATGAGACAACAATGTATAACCTTTAGTCAAAACTTGCTCGATGCGTATTCCTGGTTCAAATGTAACCTGTTTAGACTGAAAACTTTAAGATTTTAGTTATTCATTTAGATTTGAACCCGTGCTTGAATTATTGCAGATAGTGCGAGAGAAACATTTGCATGAAACACTTTATTTAAAATCTAAACTAAACATAACAACAATAAATACTTAATAAATACATTGTAATAAATACTATTTAAAATTGTATCTACACGTGGGTTCAACTCACAAACATGCTTTTTTTTCAGGTGTCAGATACAGACTTGGAGTGAGCAGAACGCTCATGTTTCTACACCTGAGACATCTGACACTACAGGTGCTTCTAAAGTGTCACATGTTCTGCAGGTGCCCGTTTGGCCACTAGAGGGCACTTTTCCTTTGTTTTCTCATCTTTGGTTTGAGACAACAGTGTCTTTAATTTTCTTTCCAGCTGACGCGAGAGCCAAAAAGACAGCATCTTTATGACCAGTCCCGTCCAACAGCGCCACCTGCTGTCCGAGGGCCTTCTCGTTCCTCCGAGCTCCTGCAGTAAACCCCTGAAATGTTGGGGTATGCAGTAACTCGGGAAACTCCGGAAAGCTTTGGGGATGTCCCTGCTGTGTCCGAGGCCTTCGAAGTAGACGATGGAAACTCCTTGGGAATTACCCTCCTGCAGCGCCCCCTTGAGGCAGGAGAGGGCAGCGGTAAACACGGGCTGTATCACAGCAGTGTCGTGACACTCAGCCTCGCTCTGCCTTTCGTGAACTTCTTCTTCTTCTTCTTTGATCTCGGGATTTATTACGTCCCTCTTCTTCTTCAGCTGCTTCCACTTTCTGTACGACTGTTTGGCCTCTGGACTCCAGATGATCAAGATCCTCCCGTCGGCTTCCTGAACCGCATCCCACTGCCCGTACAACCAGGGAATAGGACCCAGATCGGCCACTCCGGGTCCGATGCCAGACCAGCTTCCTGAATTTTGGGTCCACAGTGTCATGTGCACTGCGGCTCTCAGCTCCCCCTGCAGGATGGAGGCCAGAGCGCAGGCGGCAGAGACGTGTGGCGCCTGATCCGATGAACACACCAGCAACACGGGCTTCTGGACCAGCAACCAATCTAGAGGAGACACTTGTACTATTAAAAGTACATGTATAAAAAAAAACCTTTGTAGTCCAGAAGACTGACCTGCTGTGCTGCTGTTCTTGGCAGAAGAGTGGCACCAGATCACCACGAGGATCAGTAAAGTGACCACAAAAAGAGCTGCCACTGCTACAAGACCACTTTTGCTGGCTGAGTCTGCAAAATAATTTATATTTAGCTGTTTTGATAACGTCAAACAACGGCTTATTTGACGAGATTTGACACTAAACGTTTTCCCGAAAGAGACCTCCAGAGGGATCATCTGCGTAGACAGTAACAGAGGCTTAACTTTTGATTAAAATGGTGATGTAATAATTTAACATTTAACATTAATATTATGACTCATTATTCCTATTTCCAGAGCAGTTTCTTAAAGTACTTTTACTTTTTTCTTCTATTTGTAGTAAATAGGGACGGCCAGCAGGGGGCAGTGTACTAGGTAATGAACTTTGGGTTTATAAGATTGATGGAGTTTGCTTTGTCTCCTTTATTTCTAGTTAATATCAGTGACGTCATACTCAAACACACGTCCTAAACAAATCCACTTTATACTAGCGTCAATATTACATCAGAGTTTTGTTTAGAAAATAAGATATTTATTTAGCTTTACATAATATCAGCAACAGTTGTTACTTCATTTTTATCCAGATGTTTGAATTTTTATCAAGTGTACAAGTGAATAAGCATTTAAATGTAAGTGTGACTCAAACCTACACATAAAAATATATTTGTTTTAGTTTAGGAACTGTTTCAAGTCCTTTAACAGCAGCTAAAACATTAGGTTTTACCATATAAATCGTTAAAAAGGACCGAAAATGTTTGCAAATGCTTAAATAAAACAGTGGATCATGGATATAATTCAAGTATTCAAAGGGTTAAAGGATTTAAGACTCACAGTTCGGACACAGAATGCGTCTCCCCAGGAGGGCGGGATCTGACTGCCACACCTTGAGAGGTTCAAGAAAATGGTCAAATTACCTGTATTGCACATTGTGGTGATGAGAATCTCACCTGCACACATGGCTGCTCCGAAATGTCATGGAGAGAGACTACGAGTCTGCTAACACTTCCGTTTACTTCCTACAAAAAAAGTGAAATTGTGACTTTAAAAAAAAAAAAAAAAAGACTGAAGCTCCTAAAGAAACGTACCAGTCTTGCTGAGACGATGGGTCCTCTCGCCTCACAGACACGACCCTTGAGCACACACAACTGTGCCGAGAAGTTTGCTGAGGTAGACGGTGTGAGATGCACCATCATGCTCCGCCTGCTCGGTTCGATGGAAGCCTCCCAGGATGGTGCATCTGTGGGGTACCACGTTTTTATAAACACTACTACAACCAACAACAATACAAACATGAATAAATAAAGCAACTAGGCTTTTGTTTACCTGCTTTGAAGTGGCAAGAGATTTTGTTGTTCTGGTGAAGCGACAACTGCAGATGAGGACATAAGAATCAAACCCATGTTATTCCAAGAAACCCGGTGGAGTCCTCACCTGCAGACACATCTGAGGGTGTTTGTCCACAGTGGAGGTGCCGTACATCTGTGGGGACCAAAAAAAGTCATCAGGCACCCTCGAGTCTTTTTCCTGCACCAGCAATCTTCCACACTTACGATGGTTTTATTCCTTTTGGTCCCTTTCAGAGTCGAGTCTGAGGAAAGTATGCAGAGTCCTGCGCCATTCCTCCAGCAGAGGGAGGCAGAGATCTCCAGGTTTGCAGTCGGACACTTTGAGTTCCACTGCAACCCGAAGTGAAACGGTGTGAACTCAGAGCTGAGCAGAACATCTCTGGCAGCTATAAAGGTGGAGCAAAATATCGTAAAAACATTTAACATCGCAGTAAATCTGTTATTATTCCATAACAACAAATGACATATCACCAGAGACGGTGTCGTTCTCAAAGGGACACTTGATATTCCTCCTGGCATCAGGGAAGGTGTAGTAGACCTGCGAGAACACATCTTACTTGAACACATTTCGGACACACTGGTGGACACACCGAAAAGTACCTCCACACAGACGCAGGGCAGCATGTGGGGCAGCGTGACCTGGACCGACGTGTTCTGACCCGGATCTAGCTGGAGAAAAAAAAAGCACAGATTTATACTCTTTAATCCAAATGACCTTTAAATCAGTCAAAAAAAAAAATACTTACAGTCCTAGTCCTGATGGTTTCACCGAGTTTGTAGCACCAACGTATAATCACCGGTCCATCCATCTCCACGGAGACAAAGACGGATTTGGACGTGCGATCGATTGACAGATGGAAATTCGGAACGGGATCTGGGAATTATAAATAGTTAAATCCTTTTTGGGTATTCCGCCGAGTAAAAGCTGGCATGTAAACACACCTGGACTTGTGTAGTTGAAACTGCAGCTGGTGGCGTTCGTTTTAAAGAAGACGCTGATGACCTCCGACCTTTTCAACTTCATAGGCACGGTCTTCACCTCCCACTGCAAGACCCACGGTTACAGAGTCCAGATCAATAACCAGGAGTGCAGAGCTCTCACCACGCTGGAGCTGCTGTTATCAGCGGAGCCTTTACAGCTGATTCTTTTACTTAGATGAATGTCACGCCTGCCCTGTGAAGGAACAAGGAAGACTCAGAATGAAATGACCTCAGTTTAGTTCCCAGCTGACCAGAGGTCACACCCTTTTATTTCCCCTGAGAGTCGGCTGCAGTGTCAGTCCTTTGTTTATGTCAATCACCGGAGCTTGACTTAAGTCTGCAAAAAGGAAAACAGTTAAAATGTCAACTATTTTTTGATAGAACAAAGAGGTCGTTCATCCTGATGGTGCGTTCTTACCTGTGATCCACACACTGACCGTGACACAATCCAAATAAAAAGGATCTGTATCTTTACAGGGGGAAAATCTGACGGGGCACTGACCCTCCTTAAATTCTGTCGGGAGACAGACAGTTACATAAACCCGAGGGAACCTCTGCGAAATTGTGAAACTCACCATAAGTTTTCCGCCTCTAGATGCAGGAGATCAAAGGGAACAAAACGATTAAAAACATGTTATTGTGTCCGATCTATAGCTACACAAGAAAATGTATTAAAATAACATCACAATGCAGGAATGGGTTGTGGTGGCATTACTGGATATAAAGATTAAACGATGTGAATGAAATGAAAAGAGTTGAAAATAATAAATTACAATTACATAGAATACATTAAATTCAAATAAGAGACATAGCTATAAAATGGCATATAAATAAATAATTTATAAATAAATAAAAATAGATTTCATTTAATTAAAAATATTCATAAGCTTTTCAATAATATATTAGTAAATTCAGAAGAAACACAAACACACACACATGTGAATATAATAATAATAATAATGTCAGTGCTTTTAGTATTATATTTTTATTATCACGTTTTAAATTATGTTTTCCTTAAGTTCTTCTTTAAAAACAGTAAAGAAATTCTTAACCGACCCAACAAAAATGAATAAATAATAAATATTAAGCTAAAAGTGTTGTATATACTTATGGCGCGGAACATGAAGCCTACCTTGCAGGTGTTCTTAGTGGAATCCAGAGGCGACAAAAATGCCGCAAATATCAGTCCGATGACGAGAAACATTTTCTAAAAAACTATTTCTTCCGCACGTTTCACGTTCGAAAATTCGATTCACTGAACCATCCTGAGCGCGATCTTCGTGGAGAGAAGCGGGGCACAGCAGTGACGCAATAGTTTCCTCCGGTCATATTAAGTGAGATGAAAAAAAAGTTTTTTTTTGACGAGGGCGTCCAAAAAGGAGTGAGAACTACAGAATCACTGAAAGAAAAATAAAACACCCCGCAGCGACTTCACTAGACTTCCTGTAAAATCCCAATGTTTACATTGACTTCCTGTAAAATCCCGAGGTTTAAAATGACTTCCTGTAAAATCCCAATGTTTACAATGACTTCCGGTAAAATCCCAAAATTTAGAATGACTTCCGGTAGTGTTTCTACTTAACCTACTTTTTTTATTATTAACTATCAATATATATGTCACTAAAGGTATTCAATCTTTTATTTTGATGTATTATTTTTAATTGTATTGATTTATTTATATTTTATTCGTATTATTCCTTTTTACATCCTGCAATGCCACCAAAATAAAATTGTGTTTATAACACAAGTTTCTCATCTGATACTATCAGGACGTTCAAAAACGACTTTTAATATTATTCTCACACGTGGCTGAGGTTTGTTTGTTTGCTAACAGTACTCAAAAAGTACTGACATAAGCACTCAAAACTAGCACAAGGATCCTATATTTAAAGCATAGAAAAAGTGTTTTTTTTTACTTAAAAAAAATGAGGTTACCACAAAGAAGAAACTACTGACAAAGGTTTTCAGTCACAAACAGGAAATTAGTCAGATGGGTTGTGTAGGTTATTGACGAAGCTTGTGTTGGAGACAAACGTAGTAACCCAGATAGTTCTAGATATTTGAGATCATCAGAAGGAGATAGTTATCATTGCCACATCCACACAACAAACTGACAAAAGCACGAGAATGGTACAAAAAAAAACCTCCATTTTTTTTTTTTATTAAAGTTCTATCTTTATGCAATCTGTTGATATAAAAACATTCTACAGCCACCAGTCTGAAACTAAAAAGACAGTGTTCAAGTTTATGACCCACAGAGTCTGCGTGGCGCGTTAAGAACTGACCGACCTGATAGATGGTCGACTACAGAGTGAAGAGAAGTCATCGATGATGAGTGTGGATCGAAACTAACCGGAATAAATAAAAACAAACAACATTTCACCCACGTTTTTAGGTTCAAGCAGTTTCTGCTTCCGGACATGATCTGTTTGGGGGGTGTTTTGGCGTTTCGCAGCTGCTCCCAAAGTGTGTGTGTCAGCATGCATTTGTCAGGTTAAAAAAACAGGCGTATGAATGATCTTTCTCGAGCGTTTCTCCCACATGTAAACCGTCCTCTCATTTAAACATCTAGACGCACAGACGAGGAATAATTTCTTCAATATTAGCTTCCTGCAATAATACAAAACAGTTCTGTTTGACTTAAATACAATTTTTTTTTCACATGTCAGATTAAATACAGTTTCATGATTGGGGCCACTTGTTTTGGATCGTCAACTTGGGATCCATGATGTGAGAAGTGCCTTTTTTTATGTGTGTGTGTGTGTGTGTGTGTGTGTGTGAGAGAGAGAGAGTGGAGGGGCTCAATCGCTGTCGCTGGTCTCGCTGCTGGGGTCTCCCTGCACTTTGCTGCGGTGCTGCATCGCTCTGTGATAGGCCACCTGGACCGACTTGCGGATGTTGGATTTCCGTCCCTCCAGCATTTTCTCCTTGTCCAGCTCCTGGTCCACCCCGAGGGGCACCAGCTTAGAGCGCGGCAACCACTGCCTGCAAGAACATAATCCAACACAGATTAAAAACAAATTAAAGTTTAGGGCGTCAAAGTTTCAGAAATTATTCTTGCCGTTAAATATTTTTTTTAGTGATGGTCTGATGAAGCTTCATGTAACAGTGTCATTATTTTCAGAGACACTAGATGGCGGTCTCTACACCATTTGTTTTGAACAACTGTTCTAATGAAACATCATTTTTAAACTGATGGCGCCACCTACTGACCTCTAAACAACATGACACTGTTTCATGAATCTTTATCAGCTAGTGATGGTCTGTAAAAGCTTCATGAAACTGTCATTATGTTCAGAGTCCACTAGATGGCGGTCTCTACACCATTTCCCTTTGTTTTAAACAACTGTTCCAATGACGCATCACATAATTATTAAACTGATGGCGCCACCTACTGATCTCTAAACAACATGACACTGTTTTTATAAAGCTCCATCAGCTAGTGCTGGTTTGATGAAGCTTCATGAGGCAGTGTCATTATTTTCAGAGCCACTAGATGGCGGTATCTGTACTATTCTCGTTTGTTTTGAACTGTTCTTATGAAACGTCACATTATTTTTAAACTGATGGCGCCACCTGCTGACCTCTAAACAACATGACACCGTTTTTATGAAGCTTCATCAGCTAGTTATGGTCTGATGAAGCTTCATGAAGCTGTGTCACTATTTTCAGAGTGCACTAGATGGCAGTCTCTACACCATTTTCCTTTGTTTTAAACAACTGTTCTGATGGCGCCACCTACTGACCTCTAAAGAACATGACATTGCTTCATGAAGCTTCATTCGACCATCACTAAAATGTTCATCTACATTTCAAATTAAAATACATTTTCTAACATTTTACGTAAAGAAAAACAGATAATATAGATAAGGTGGTGAGATCAACAACAGAAGTAACAAAATCCATTTTCTTGGTTTATCATGTGAAAAGAAGTTGTTCAAACGGGTTCAAGTCTTAAAGAATGACAGCTCGAATAACGACCACGCAGCAATGAGAAACCACAAGTGGTTTTTTTTCTCTTCTCAGTCATTTCCTTAAAAAACACACTTGTCCTACTTTTACTGAACCTTCTTATCACACAATCTAACCTCACGAGAGTTTCCTTCTTCATTTTCACAACTATCAGTGGAAGAAGTCTCTGATAAATGTTTTTCAAGTGCACTTCTTGACATTTACTTTCAATTATCAAGTCATGATCAAGTTTGGAAAGACTCAAGATGACTCATGATTGACGTCAGCAAAAAGAAGTAGATCAGAGATAAGACATGTTGAAAGATCATAAAGCTGCCGCCGCAGAACCACCTATTGACCACGTGTACAATGAAAGCCCAGTTTCATCATTTCAATGCATTTTTCCTTCACTCATGACACAAAATCAATGTTGTGTCACAACAATCTATACATAAGATCCACTTTATAGTCTTTTTATTTCAGTTTTAAGAGCAAATTATCGAGACTGAGGTTGACTTTTAGATTCAAACTCAAATCACTCACCACGTTCTCTTGTTGTCGAAGAACAGAACCAGGAACAGGTGCTCTCTCGCCTCCTGGGTCATCTGCTCTCCAAGTTTCAGCACATCTAAAGGGGGTACAGGGATGGGGACCCCGCGGTGGAACACTCCCTCTCTTGGCATTTTGGGGTCGATGATCTGTTGTCGGGGGGATGTCATTAGGGCTCCATGGTCGAGAACTCGCTTGGGCTGGGGTCTTACCAAGGCTGGATACGATGGGTATCCTCTGCACTTGGCCCACACCAGGTCTAGAGCGTCCAGCGACGAGTAGTCATCAGAGGACATCCAGCATCCCGACCGGGAACGACTCCGGACTGCTGGGGAAAACAGAGAGTCACACATATGCAACCCTTTATGCACTGATGTGTGTGTGTGTGTGTATTTACGTACAGTGTGACACTCCTCGTGACCCTCCGACCGAGTAGGAATCGTTCTCGGTCCCGGATGTTTCCTCGCTGCTGTCCTCCTGAAAAGTAGAGCGAGGGAACGACGCCTTTCCTCTGCTCTGTTTCGACGGCGTCGTGCTGCAAACGAACCGTCGTCATCAAAAGTGTCTTCGTAAACGGCTCGCCTGAGCGCGGAGACGCTCACCTGGTTCGGTCGGACGCGGCGCTGCTGCTGCTGCTGGTCGTGGACTCGGAGTCGGAGCTGGAGCGAGGAAGACGTGCGTCGTTTCTGTAGACGCGAAAGCTCTCCGTCACAGGCTGGTTTCCCCCGTCAAAGCCGTTGCTAGGCAACCCTGAGCGGATGAGACGGATGGTTGTAGAGCAGAAGGTAAAAGCAGCCTAACGCTGGAACTGTACCTGGCAGCATGTCTTCATTGTCGCTGTCGCTGTCGGAGCTGGAGCTGGTGTGGGGGCTCCGGGGTCTCTTCCGCTGCCTGGACGGGGACATCAGGGGCAGCTGCGGGGGGCCGATCGGACTCGGACTCACTCTCGTGCCGGCGTAGGCCGCGTCGCGGTTTTTTGGCGGTCGCCCGGGTCTTTTGGGCGGACCGGCCATTTTCTGGTTCTTCTTAGAGAAGAGAACAGAAGTGCGTCGACCGACCTCCGGTGCCAGAGCCGACGACGACACACTCATGTCTGTGTGGGAGGAAGGAGAGAAGATGTTGGAACTAAATTGAAAGAGGAAGTTGGGAAAAATAAAACGACTGCAGAATGACTACCTTTTTTGCCTCGTCCTGTTTTTCTTATTACTTATTTTGTGTGTTGTTTCGTTTCATTCTTTTATTCTGTACCGACACCACAGGAAATCATATGTTGCGTTTACAACACTGGCAATAAAAGTTTATGATTCTGATTCTAATTACATGAATGTTCCCCCCTACTGGTAAATGACTGTCACAGCAGATTTGCATTAAAACAAGTACGGATTTTGTGTTAGCTAGATACAGGGTCAACGATACAATATAAAGCGATACTGTAGGAACAAGGATATATTTGTAGTATTGTCGAGTACTTGACTCTGGTTTTTAGAATTGACAGACCACTAAACTCTTGACAAAGTCGTAACTACTTTCATTTGTTTTGAAACCAAAACATCAGCTTCAAAATCGAGCCGACTGTATCCTCTCGTTCTCAGTCATCACGAGGGTCTCTGGGTATTTCATTGTAACTTTAGCTGCAGAGGACATAATGACTGCCATCTAGTGGCCAGAGGTTTAATACAACACAAAAATTAACAATATTTATGAAAATAAAATAATTTGAAAGCCGACATAAAATCCATACAGTGATGTTGAATGTTGACATAATTAAGACTAGAGACCAAATCATTAAAATAATGTGTTCAACTGGCCTGACCTTTGCCCCCGGTCTCCTGGCTGCTGCTCTCCCCTCCCTCGTCATGGTGTCCTGAAGACGACTGGTGATGTGACAGGGACATGTTTCGATCCAAGCCTCCCAGGGATTCCCTGGATCCGCCCATCCCCGACCCCCCTTCCCTCTGGTGGGCCAGTTTCCTCTTGAGGATGCTGATCTCCTTCCGTAGAGCTTTGGCTCGCCGCGACTGGCCGATGCTGTGCTTCCCGGCGTTGACCTCGTCCAGACACACCTGCATGTAGTGCAGCTGCTCCTGCAGGGGGAGCCGACGTCGGTTTTCTGGCATGACCAGCTCTGAGGGAACAATATACGATATCAAAGAGAGTTTTAATATAATAATAATATTTTCTGTAAACGACTCACCTTCTTCATTAGAAGACAAATGGCGCTCTCTTTCTCGCTCCCGCTCTCTGTCACGGTCTCTGTCCCTCTCTTGCTCGCGTCTGGACTCAGGGCTGGTTTCTCGCGGCAGGTGCAGGCCGGACTCGTAGTCGAAGCCGATCCGCTCGGCTTGGCGCCGGGCCGCCTTCAAGACAACGCTGCCCATTTCCCGGAGTCGCAGCGCGGCCCTGTAGAAGACGGTGTCCTTGGCGTTGTACTTGAGGCAGTTGTTGACGATGAGGCCGAAATCGGACTCGAAGGCCTCGAACGTGAGGTAGCGGTGGGACTTCAACAGGTTCCACATGGTCTGGAAGTCCATCGGAGTGTCAATGTGGTCCAGGTAGTCTGGCACCTAAAGTGGGAACAGATCATGAGGACAAATTCAAAACACCATTAAAAATACCTGACAGAGACTTAAAGTGTCCCTACATACTATTCTGCTCCGCCTAGAGTTAGAAAAGTGTAATTACCATGTCATTAATGTGAATTTTGAGTTAAAACAGTGATTAAAAGCAACAAGGTGGAAACAAGCGTAGAGGGGCATCACTGAAATAGTAGCTAGAGACAGCACTTGATTGTTGAATATAAAATCAATCGCCACAGTAAATAAGGAAAAATATATTTCTAAATGTTGTATAAGGTTGTTTGTCTACCTCTGCCAGGGGCACTGGCTCCGTGAAGAAGTTATTGACGTCTCTTTCTTGCAGCTGCTCCAGCGTAGACCTTAGTAGAACCAGCAGAGGCGTCAGCTGCATCTCCATCGTCATCTGCTGCACTTTGATCTACAACACAAAGGAGGTTTTGAAATGAATCCAGCACACATGTTGAAACTGTTTATGAAAAGATTCATAAGTAGTTCCCATAGAGAAGACAACGTCAAGCATGAACATAATTTAAAACAAAAAAGGCAAGTTTTGAAGTGAGTTGTACCGTCTCTCTCTTGAGTTTCTCCCTCTTGCGAATCAGCTCCACCAGCAGCCGGGCCCGCTCCAGGTCATGTCTTAGTCTTTGCCAGGCCTTCAGCTGCTCCTTCAGAGCACTCTGTTTCTCCTCGCTGTCCCTCTGCAGTACCAGCATAGCGGAAAAACACACATCCGGGTAAAGTAGAGAAGCTAGACCAAGCATGTCCTAAGCCAATCTTAGCCCCTGATCAGATTTCACAAAATGCTTCATAATTTGGCTCAACTTTCAACCCCAAAAAATACAAAAATACACCTTTTATTTCATTAAAAAAGCTACGTTTCTAAAATCTTAACAATAATAAGTATTGATTCATTATTGTTTTAAAATAATTGAATTCACTTATTATTATATTGAAAGGTTGAAGGTCGTTTCTTTGGCTTATTCAATTTTGAATATAAACAGTATTGAAAAAAAAAAACTTTAGAAACTTAAAAAAAAAATCAGATTAAAAAAAAAAAACAATTCTTTTTATATACAATATAAAATCTTGTGACGAGATAGAAGCACACATTCATGTAGCTCAAGTAAAGATAATAAAAACAAAGTTTCAACATTTGAAAAGGTTTAATTGAACTATTAAATATTTTTGATTTACCTCCATAGAAAGGCTAAAGACTTCTTCATTTTCATCTTTTAAATCCAGCCTGCACGTTACTAACTGAACAATAAAACATTAACACAACGGGAATACAGAAGCGAGAGTCTGAAAATGCAGGTGAGAGGTAATAATCATTAAAGTTACCGGAGGGACCTGGGCGGTGGGTGTCGATGGAAGCGGGTCGACGTGTCTCTGCGACTGCAGGTGTGTTTGCAGTCGCCGCAGCAAAGGAACGCCGTTACGACTTTGCCTCTTCAGCGTCCAGTAGCTGTGCAGTCGCTGCATGAACTGACTCTTTCTGGGCACCGTCAGGTTACTGGTGATTTTGCTCAACCTGGTGACAAATCATCACAACAAAACCATCAATTGAATTCATTTTTAAATGGTAGAAAATAGTGCTCACTTGTGTGGAGGTATGCACGGGACAGACACCACCGGAGCCGCTGCTCTCCTCTCCGCTAAAATCTTCCTCGCCCTCTTCATCTTCAGCCTGGACTTGGCCTTGGCTCTCTTGGAGCGCTCGGAGCTCCAGCCTTTGGAGTCTTCGTCCTGACAAATACTGGGCTCGTCGTCTTCCTCCAGCTCCCCCTCGCTGTTCGACGAACCCATGCTCGCGCCGCCGACTCCGGCCAGGGGTCTGGCGGAGCCCGGCGGCGTGTGGATGTCGCAGTAGGCCGTCTTGCGTACGCTGAAGGAGGTCCCGTTGGCCCCGGTCTCCCTCACGGGCTCCATCTTCATGTAGAGGCCGGCCTGCTGGGCGCACGTGACGTGGAAGGCCGTGTAGCAGTTGGCCTTGTGACACTGGATGCAGGCGCCGGAGCCGCGCTGCTTGCAGATGTAGCAGGTGAGTTTCCAGCGGGCGGGGGGGATGTGCTCGATGCTGTCGATGGGCTCCAGGAACACCGTGTTTGCAAAACAGACCTAAGAGTGAGGAAAAGAAGCAAACCGACGGAGTATGATTTCACTTATCATGATTCAAAACAGACCTTCAATTTTAGAATATGTGTTTTGAACTAGTTCTGATAGGACTGTGAGAAAATAATGATAGATCAACATCCCAATATTTAGTTTTGTTCAAATGATTGTACCGGGAAAAAAAAAGAAAAGTTTAAATATATATATATATATATATATATATATATATATATATATATATATATAAATAAATATAAAAATAAATTAATTGTTTTTATTTATCACATTTTACTTTTAGCATAGTTGTTTCATGGTTTATATTTCAATTAAGTGTGTGTTAAATAAATCAGTCTATTTTTTATTTTACAATAACAGGAAAATATTCATCCCGTAAGATCCCGGCAATGACTGAGGACGAGATGATACAGTCCATTCCACCTGTTTTTAAAGCTTAAAACAAATCAAAGCATTTACGACTTGGTCAAGAGTCATGTGGTCTGTAAATTCTGCAAAACCAGAATCAAGTACTCGACAATACTACAAAGATATTAAAACGTGTATATAAAACGTTCCTACAGTATCACAATATATTGTATCGTTGCCCCTGTATCGTGATACGCATCATATCACTAGACTCTTCCCAACACACACTCCTAGATGTTTTTCTACTCACCTCTGGGATCCAGAGTGCACACACCACGTGAGCCCAGCGCGAGTCGTCCGTCTGCTTGAAGGCGCCTCCCTTGTTGGGACACAGCGCACAGTCCACGGCTCGACTCGGCGACTGCAGGCAGCGGCGACACAGCCACTGTCCCTCCGGGATGTAGGGGACGCCGTAGCACTCCTGGTGGACTGCCAAGTTGCACATGTCGCAGAACAAGATGACGTTGCTGTTCTGACACTCGCCGTCGTTACAGATGCAGCAGACTGCGTCTTCATCGATCAGCGTGCTGGGGTCGGCCTGGAAGAGTCAGAGGGAGACTTAACAAAAGTAGTTACGAGATGCACCGATGGCCACATCAAACAAAGTGATGGAAAACCTATAGTTTGGTCTATTTTCTTTTGTCATTTATATTGAGGATTATTAGAAATAAACACTGATTCTTAACAATTAAATGAATATTAATGAATAATTAAATAACTTCAGCTTAATTTAATTGTATCCTAATATATTTATAAACGCCCATTAAATCCCCTCTGTTTAAAAAAAAAAAAAGGAAAGTTTTTATATTTACTATATTCTTTATTATTTTGTTCAGTATTAGTATATTAAAAACATTTTATTTAAAACCCCATACTACATACATTCTTAGATTGTGTCATCTTGTTCTTTCTCTTTATATAAAAATTGCTGTATTTTCTGTGGCTATTGGAAAAAAACAATTTCAATAAAGTTTTACCTTACCTTACCTTATACCTCGCTGTGACATATTGTTACACCTTGTTAATATATTACATACTGTTATTTAGTCATCTTTTAAAATACACTAATGTTCATTTTAATGCTTTCGTTTTGTTTATTGTCTCACGAAAACAAACTGAAAAAGTAAAAGTGCTGACGGAGGATTCCAAAACCTTTATTTGAATAGAATTGCAACTAAATACTGTGGTGCTCCTTTCAGAAAACCCCTGTCAAAACTTATTTGTTACCTTGTTGTGACTCTCAAAGTAGGACTCCTTTTCCAAACGGTCCATGAGGTACTCAAAGACCTCCTGAGGGATGGGCGTCACACCGTCGCGTCGCCTCTTGTCGTTCATGATGTCCAGCCAGATGTAGTCTTCCTCGTCGATGTCGTACTCCACCTCCTCGTCCAGCTCCTCCACGGACTTATCAATGTACCTGAAGTGAGGTTGAGAAGATAAAAAGTCACCCATGATATCTTTACCACATAAATAATTTGAATTTAACAATCTAAGGTTTGTGTAGCCCTTTTTATTTTAACATAAAATCAGAGGTTAAGGATCGTACTCACAATTTAATTAAACAAAGAATAGTAATCAGATCTGGTTTAAAAACAAACATTTCACTTGTATATAGTGAGAAAGTAGAACAACACAGTTTGCATGTCTGAATCCTTTCGGAAGCACAGAGCTGTTAGTTCCCTGTTATATCTCTGTCGCCATTTCACAAGCCATAAATTATCTTACTTCAAAGGTTTCCACCAAAAATAAACTTGGATTATTACCCTCAAGGTTGGAGGTGGCGCTTACCCATTTCAAAGACCGGTTCCTGGCACGAAGACATATCTAATCCTCAGATAAATTCATCACACATGCAGTGATAAATTTGATACAATAATGTTATACAAGTTAATGTAATAAACATACTTTATCTCATCAAGTCACTCCCTGCTTTCGGTCTTCATCATAAAAAATGCACTAATGACTCCTTCAAGAAACATCTTTATTTGTTCAGGCTTTTCCTTGATTTTCTGGAACTCCTGTTATGTTATCAGTTTTTATCTTGATCTTTAAAGTATATACTTTATTGAATATTGTTTTGATTGTTTAAGCGCTTTGTGACCCTGGCCTGGAAAAGCGCTATACAAATAAAAATTACTTACATGTATTTTCCCACACAAAACCATTTTTAATATACATAATAAGTTTTTTCGCCTTTTAACAATCTCACCTGTAGTAAGACGACGGCCGTGGTGGAGCATCAGGTCTGTCCTGGTCCAGCTCTCTGAAAACCACCTCTGGCAGTTTGACTGCCGGCCCCTGACTGCTGTGATAGTGTGACGAACCATCCTTTTTCTTTTCTTTACTCTTATGCTTCCCGGACTTTGGCGTCGATTTCCCACCATTAGATGAAGAGATATCAGTCCGATCCTTGCAGCTCCCGCCCAGCTCGCCTCCGCCGGCGCCGCTGTCGCTGCCGTTGCACACCCCCGCGCCGCCGCCGGCAGCCCCCGACTGAGGAGCGTCCTCCACGTCGCTGTCCTCCTCTGACACGACGTCGATGCTCTCGAAAATGTTAATGCGGTGTATCCGGCCTTGAATGTCCAACTCCACCATGCGCTGTGCCTGTGCATAAGTCATTGTGTCTCGGGTGGGAGACTGAGAGACGTCCGATCGTGCCGGGCTGCCGGGCGTGTTGTCCTCGTTCCCCATCGTCCCGCCGTTACCACCATCGTCTGTATCTCCGGAACCAGCTAGAGACGCACGGGGCGGCCTTCCCTTCTTCTTCTTCTGAGGCAAAGCCGGCGCCGGAGTGGGGTTGTCATGGTCGTAGTGGTATAGGTGGTACTCGATGCCACTGTAGCTCTTGTAAACCTTTCCACACGTCTCCACGGGACACTCGTACGGGGGCTTGGTGGCCCTCAAATTGTGACAGTACGTCTTAACGTCAAAGTCCAGCCCCATTGTGCCAAGGGCTGGGAGAGATACTTTTGGGGCTTACATCTGAAACACAACAAAATCAAAAAGGTCATGATAATATGCCAGCCCCTGTTCAATTCAATTTTATTTAAAGTGTCTTATCATAACAAAGTTATCTCAAGACACTATACAGTTGAAGTAAGACTATAGTTGATTAAGGAAAAATAGATCCCAGCAATTCAACAAAGAGCAAGAAGTGAAACACTGTACAGTGAGCTGAACAGTGAGCTATGGCGAGGAAAAACTTCCTTTTAGAAGATAGAAACCTCGAGCGGAACCTGACTCATTGATGACAACCTCCCGCTTTGACCATGCTTGTTTGTTATGCTGGACAACAACGTAACTTACGCCTATAGTTTTGAACAAACTGTTATTAATAGGTATGTGTGCATTTACCACTTGTTGGAAATCTACATTGGTCATACAGTAGTACAACATTACCGATGAAGCAGACACACATGTCCTAGTTTATCGAGAATATCGAAGTTTGTACATAAACATTTTAATAAACATAAATTTGATTTAAAATGATTAACATCTTTATTACATAATGAAACATATGTTTCTGATTCTTTGTCTAGCAAACCTTCCAATGATAACCTTTTAAAAAAGTAACATTTTAAGTTATTTTGAAAGCTGGACTTAACAAAAAAAGGCCACCTTAAATAATGCACCCTATTGACTGAGAAGTTAGTGCATTTTCACCCGTTTTAATAATCCATAACTTTCTTAATATTTATCCCAGGCAATTTTGGCTTCATACAAACCAAATAATATTTACATTTTTACACACATACCTATAAATAAGGTTCTGAAATAACATATACACAAAGCTAACTCATGATTTATCACATATTCCTCAGTATATTGAGACACACACGTTGTTTACATCTAAACCAAAGCATTTACGGATATTATTTAGAATTTAAGATCTATATTTACAGCCACTGAGTGAATTATTTATCATGTTGGTCCAGAGTTGCTGAAACGATGAGAGAGGGTTCGAGTCTGGCGCTACGAGCCTGCATGCTAACACTAGCTATAGCTAGCAAACAACAACACACCCCTTTTTTTCTAAATTACACAAACACAACAAATACTTACAAACGCAACATGTTCTTGGTTTTATCTCCCGCCTTTTGACACACGTTTCGCCGATTTTCCCCAGTTATTTATCCACCGTTTTAACGCTTAATTTACACGCAGCGCTAAAATAAAAACGGGTAAACAGAGGTTAGCTCTCGCGATTAAAACATCAACGAATGCGACATTTTTCCCAAAGAATAAGCGAGTTTAGAGGCGAAAATAAAAAGGTATTAGCAGGCGGTTGTAGAAACACAACACTCTGCGGTGTTTCCCTCCACATTAGCTCAACCTGCTCTCAACAGAAATGATGGGTTCGACTCTTTTTTAAAAAGACTGAAGGGGGGGAAAAAACAACATTTGTAGTTCAGAAGCAAACTTAACGTGAGAAAAGTTACACCCCCCGATTTAATCCTCGACATCCATTTTCCAAACGAATCGCCAGTGGAAACACAACAAGATCTGCTAATAAACACTTACTACTCCACGTTCCTCAAGATTCTTCACCGCTCGGCGGGATCCTAACGCCTGCAGCTCGAGCTCAATTCATGAAAACAATCCGACAAAGGGGGCTGTTGAGAGAGTGATGGTTTTAATACGCATTCTAATATCCAGACCATTTCAGCGTGTTTGGCGTTATTCGGGAACTCTTTTGAACAAAAGAGACAACCATTGTTGGGGAAACGCTGGAGCCCGGGACACGGTTGCGGCACTTTCGCCACACGAACCAAAACGCAAATCAACGTCGTTTATTTAAAAAAAAAAATACTAAGACCCTTGGAAATCTTCACCGCTTCAACTAGTATGTGTTACTAAACTTAATTATTATATACATATTTCGATTTTAATTTACGGTTCACGTTGTGTCGAATCGGCTAGCTAAACAATATGCAAAAGTGTGGGCAACAAACAGTAGGAATGAACAACACATTCTTAGAGTATGTGCTATACTTTTACACACTTTTATTATTAGACGGATCATTTAATAAAACATAGTTCCACAACATAACTTTCACATAGTCACATGTTCTTCCTTAAATTATACACAAGAGGGCTCTATAGAGAAAGTATGGCTCAACTCCGAGCCTCTCACGGATTACCTCTCAACCAAATGGGGGAAAACCCAATAATAGGCCTATTTCACTGGCTTTTTTTGGCTGTTCTAGTGGTTCCCACAAGCTCTTCTGATTTAATAAAATGTTTTATTTTTGTCCTTGCTTTGAGTAACAGAGAGTGGGCCCCTTTAAAACAAACACTATAAATCAAAGACCAATTTACACTAAAATATTCAGTTAAATTGCTAGTTTATTTTATACCACAAACAAAGATTAATTTAACTTGCACACTTTAATATAGTAAACAGTAGCAGCCACTACTCTCCATCCTATAATTGGATTGCCGAGATTATTATCATTTAATCCGAGTGTGATTTCAACGTAATAAAAACAAAGAGACAAACGCTTCAAGCACAAAATAATATTTATTGGTCAACAGTGGTTGAGTGCAGCAGGGCAGTGCAGGGGAATTGCACCATGACAAACAGCAGGCAGAAGCAATCCCACACAAACTGAACACCAGATCTCCAATGAGTCACCACAGACTTCACAAAGGGGGGGCAATGTTGTCCAGACATCACTAGGTGAGAAAACGTCAAATTTCATCCCCGTACGACTCACAGCATCCGTAGGACTATGTCAGAAATAGACGTCTCCCCGGCTGAGCTGACCATTAGATAGCGTCAGAAGGGGAGGCAGATAAAATTAAAATAAAAACACCTGTTGTTTGTGACAGAGAACAGAAATCTCTTACTATAGGAAGTATTTCACCCAAGCAGAAGACTCTGCATAATATCCTAGAAAAGTCCAATTCAAACCGAATTGACGGAATAATGTACATTAAAGCGACCCCTCTGCAACCCGTCAGTCAACAAACATACAAATTTAGACCACGAGAAAACTGTACAATTCACAGCTTGGTAAGATTTTTGGGGTGCGAAAAAAACGAAACAAAAAAAAACCTTTCAAACGTGAAGCAAGTGAGATCTTTTTTTAGTTGTGCAAAAACTAAACGTTGGCCATGCTGGTCAGAAATAAAACGGTCAAGCCAACTATGTACAGTGTTGTAAACGCCACAATAAAGCAGAACGATAGGAGAAAATATGTTGTGCAAATCCCCTACATCAAGTTTTGCCGATATCTAAAGACATGGAACGGAATCAACGAGTGATCAAGGCCAATAACACTGCGCTCGGAACTGAAACTGAGCTGTACTTTTAACATACCTTGTCAAGTGTCTAGAAGCGGAAACTGTACAGTGAAATCACAACAAAGATAGCAGCGTCAAAAAACATCAAAACTCGGGTTAGTAACAAGTCAGCAAAGCTGGAAGATGATCTTGTAGGTTATTAAACGTTTGTTGTGAAAACTGGTCAATGGACTCTCTTAACTTGCGCACATGAGAGATAAGGCTTGTGGCAAAGGCCACCGTCAAAAAGCTTTTGTGGAAAGAAATTGCACTTTGAAGCCTCAAGCGTTCATATTAGTTGCTACATTCTAGTCAGAGCGGTAGCTTAGTACCGGACTCTGGACACTTTCAACCGGGGCACAAGAGAGTCTTGGGCTGCCCAGCAAAATCTGCTTTCGCTAAAGAGGCTGCATCCACCTGAACCATGTGACCTGAAAGAGGGGATTTTGGCTGATGGCGTTTATGCTTTTTCGTCCGGTCGTACAGCAGCCGTTTGCTTCTGCAAGGCAACAATAGCTCACACCACTATGGCATTCCGCTCGCCGCGGAGCTGGGAAAGTAATTAAGGGGTTAAAACAAGTTTATTAGTAAAATGTTTATAGTGCAGTACTGCAAGTGCATTTGTATGTAAACCAAAAAAAAACTAAAGTGTCTGTAATGCTTCATTAAAACGTATCGACTGCACTCAAGCCAGCATCAAATAAAACGATGTCGATGCAAAAAAGAATGTCTTCCACAGAAAGAAAGAAAACTATATAGACAATGTTTAAGGCACTACATTCCTTCAACGGCATTCGCCGCTAATCACGGCCATGTCACAGTTTCTCAAAAGCCACTAGTGTTTGAAATCCGATGTAGTGTTTGTGGGAAGAATGACGATCAAATAAGGCTGAACGTGAGAGAATCTCTTGGGGGGGGGGCGGGGGGGACCAAACTGCCTCGTATGGCTGAATTCACTCAAGACTGGAAACGCTCGGACGTACACACACAGATATAAGAATATCAACAGTTTGCCTTATTTACAGTATCAACTATGTACATCTCGCTTCAAGTGCCACGACAGATCAGTGATCGGAAAACGAAGTCCGAGAGGGTTTCGGGCCATGTTCCGTGTTGTGCATAGGAATCCTTTGGATCCCCCGTTTGGCCGTGGGCATCATTCTCGCCGCACCGCTCGGGCCCAGAGATGCAACTTGGCTCTGTAAACCGGACCACTGCTGAGGATAGACGGCCCCGGGAGGCATCCTGCTGTACGAGCCCGCGGGCGTCAGATATCCAGGCGGGGGTGCTGGAGATGAGCTCGGACCACTCTTGGGGGAAATAGAAGGGTTATAAGGAGCGGTAAGGGGACAAGGAATAGGCAGCTGGAAACGACTGCGTCCACCTTGACATTTAACCTAAAAAAAACAAAAGACACCTGAAGTCAACAAAATGGCCTCATTAAACAGGACGGTGCACAAAATATAGAATAACAATTAAAACTTAAAATATTGAGCAGATGTCAAAAATAAAATATAGGGCAATTGAAAAATCAATCATTAGAAATCTTCTGGAAACTATTTACAAAATCAAGAAAATATGATTTTGTGTTTTAATACATGTTAAATAAAGTTAAATCCAAGAAACAGCTGCTCCTACAAATCCCTCCTACGTCCGCTTTTAATTCAGATTTTTTTGGGGGGTTTTATAATTTGTTGGTAACTTAAGAACTATGTATTTCTGTACGTTTTGTATGCATTTATTGCATTTATTTTGATTGTCCTTACATGCATTTGTGGAGGTTTGTATGGAATTTCTCCTTCAAGGGATGAATAAAGTAACTATCCATCTTTCTAACAATGACAATTTAGTATCGTTTTACTGATTCTAAACTTACTCCAACATTGCAGCAATAACCAATGAAATAAAAGTTTAATTTAGTTTAGTTTAGACCTGAATAATGTGAAAGAATACATTTTATTTCAACTGTCTTCTGGATAGACGCTGAGATGAATCTACTATCGGCAGCATCAGTAAGTTCCATTATCGTTGCAGTTTCCTTTTTAGCAAAAAATGAAGGATGGATGACTTGAACATTCACATTAAAACAAAATATAGCAGCACAGGTTTTGCTATTGCATTACAGCTCAGTTTTAGATATTCAAGACAGTTTAGCCCCTAAATAATTCTGACAGAACATAGCTTTTAACACATTTTTTGTCCATGCAGTCTGTTTCAGGGCAAAGTTTACTTGTCTTACATTCTTTAAACACCGTCTGAGCAACAGCACGTTTCAAAAGTGTCAAACTAAACCTGAAGCATACTCATCTGTAAAATGCATTTATTTATATTTACATGTTCTACCTCTACCGCTTTAAGGGTCATTGTGTGGTTGTCTGTACATCTGCTGATGAAGCACCAATTGTTGCCACTGATGACAACAGGTGCAGCTGAGGTATTGCGACATGTCTCTTAGAAACAGCAAGAAATCTCATCTTTCCTCTGTTGCCCCTGCAAGTCCTGGTTTGAGGTCTGAAGTCCTATGTTCTCCCCGAATCAAAAAACGCAAGCAGCTACAGCTAACTGATCAACACTAAACTTTTATACTCACATTTGTACTTGCTCGAGTCGTTTTAGCACCACATGCCAGATCCTGTTGTCGTTTTTCCTGTTTGATCTGGTTGAGGGAGGGACGCGACTGCTGTGCCGCCACGGTCTCCTTGGCCCAGTCGTCGACCAGCTTGTGTAGGTCGTCGGTGAACGTGCCTCTCTTGTTGTTGCTGTTGTTGGTTTGGACCTGAGCCAGTCTCGGGATGAGGTTAGAAGAGGGCGCCGGCGAGGACGAGGTGACGGCGGGCTGTGCTTGGCTGGAGGGAGTCTGAGCGGCGGCGGTGGCCAGAGACGACCCTGGAGAGCAGGAGGAGGATTTAGAAAAACTCCAGAGTTGACCATGAGTTTCACACCTACGAAAGCCTCACTGACACAATGGCTCTGGAAGTTAACACTATCACATGACACTATCAATTTAAACGTGTGACTTATTGAAGATAAAAATGTTTTGCAAGCAGTGACGACTTTCAGCGAATGAGGTCACACAACGTCATGCCAAAAACACAAAACAACAGTTCACAATTGTGACACTTTTTCAAGCCATCAAATCAAGACACGTGTACAGTAAGACTTGTGAGGACAGAAGAGACAGAGTGTAGGAAAGTAAATGAGATAGTTACTACTACGACTGCGCTCTTTGCCTAGACAAAGTCGTTTCAGAGTGGACCCTATAGAGAGGTAGAACAGCACAAGACAGAGAGAGTTAGGCCAGACAACGCTACATGAATGAGGACTGGCTGCTTCAAAAGCACATTCAACTATCAAAACATTTGTCAGGGAGGACGAGGAAAGGAAGACAGAGGGGGTGTGGAGTATTCTGGAAGACTGAAGGAAGGCGCCCGTCATCTACTTAGAGTAGAAAACGTCAAGAAAAAAAAAAAATCACAATTAAACTTCTCTAAAACTTCCCTAATTTTGAATGTGAGCTGCTGAAGATAAAAGCGAGAGAATATAAGGATTTGGAAGACTTGTCAAAACATGCAGGTTACGCAGGAAGACAAAGGTAAAAGTAATTGTGATGATACAGCCCTTCGTATGGTGGAGCAAGCGTCCCGCAGTGCTGTGCCTGGCTGCTGCACCATGCACCTTCTTCTCCATCCAAACATGAGACACAGTGAGCATCTCTGTCACACAAATGACTCGGGGAGGACTTGGGAAAAGAGAGTGAGGGTCTCTACAAAAACTGTGAATGGAAACGCACAATAATAATAAAAGAAAAGGAATATAAAATTGTTAATTAGCATCTCAAAAGGTCTATGGACAAAGTATCCTCAGGCCCATGTTTGGAAAGAACTCACTGAGCTTCTAAGGTTTATAAAGCCAGCGGCGTCGCTTGGAGTGCGTTTATGAGATGATAATGAAGAACTGTTCACTCGTGTGCTCACACGGACGGAAGATGTTTCATCTCCAGGCTCAGATGGTGCATCAGTAGGAGATGAAAATAACCGCCACCATGGAACTAACAACATCAATAAACTTTAACTTGTGCTCAGAGAATGTTCTTACTCTGGCATCACTTCCTGTAAGCTCATACGATTTAGAGAAACTATTTCTTATCCAGCTAAAGTGATAAAGCAGATCACTTGTTTCACAATTTAACTGTGATCTTATAGTGGCCTGAAGATGAAACAAAGCATACTTTCATAGAACATTGGTTTGAATTTTCATTTTGGAAAGAAAATGCGAGTAAAAACTGATATAGATGAAAGTAAAGTAGTAAGTTGAAAGGGGGGGGGCATAAAACCACTAAGCAAGGTAAAGAGAGGGAAGTCAAAACAAACATGGGAATGAGTAAATGGAAATAGAAAGAACAAATACAAACAGATGGACAGAGACACAGGCCCACTGAGGAATCTAGTGCGTGGTTTGCTACTAGATTTATAGGTGACTCTCTCTGACGTTTGGTGGTAAACCGTCCAGCCTGCGAAAGTGAATATAGGAGGAAAGAAGAGAAGAAACAAAGAGAGACACTTTCAAAAAGGGCACAGCCACTGAGATGAGAAAACCCCCAACCAACAAAAGCATCAGAAAAAGGACTGTACAGGAGAGATTATGTGGTGGCGATGAGATGGAAATATGTCAGTTATAGATCTGAGACACATGTGCCTGATATGACGATGATGTGTTGTTCTCCGTTGGTGTGTCATTTAAAGCTAAATTCATACGAAACACTTAAATACATTGAGCATTAAATTATGTTTGTATCATCTCCTAAATCGATAGTTCACCCACGTTTCGCTCATATACTATTCACCCTCGTGTCAACTAAAGGTTGGGATTAATCTGTTCCTTTTTAGAATTATACACAAAAATGTTTGTTCATTTTAATGTAGCAATTGAAGATCAGTTGTCTTTGTTTTCGTCCAAAAAGAAAGATTTAAAACATCCAAATATCTCCATACTGCCTGTCTGTAACGTCCCTCTTGTATTGAAGCCTCGACACAAGGAATTGTTCCAAAAAAATTCAAATAAGTGTATATTTTAAGCTTGTTTTTAGCACAAGATCCCAGGATATCAGCTTTAGATGCTTCAGTCTCTAAGCATTGGAACACATTGACGGTGTCCGAGATTCCGCCAAAAAATAATCTTAAAATATAGATTTTTTTTTCTTTTTTAGAAAGGTTATTAAGTTGAGGCTTCAATACAAAATAGATGTTACAGACAAGCAGTATGGCGGTATTTGGATGTTTATGGAGTTATTTGGATGTTTTTAAGTGACAAACTGAGCTCCAGTCGCTGAATGAACATTTTTGTCAATAACTCTAAAAAGGAACAAATTACTCAAAAATAATCCCAACCCTTATTTACACATGAGGGTGAGTAGAAAATGAGTGAAGTTTGAATTTTGGGGGGGAACTATCCTTTTAAGTCCACACTAAGAGCTAGTGGCATCCTAAAGTATTCATGAACACAGCATACAACAGACAATGAAACCGAATCAGCGTTCTCGTCTACCTTGAGCAGGACCTCCTTGTCGGGCCGTCCCGTCACTGTGTTGACCAGCATAGATGTTGTCTGAGGAAAAAGAGCCCTTCAGTGAGCACGGCTGTTGTGTGTGAACCTGCTCTGGGCCCGTGTTGGTCTGACTCCCGGAGGTGGAGCCACCGCTGGAGAAGACGGAGCCATCCGACAGAAGTGAACTTTTAGCCGGAGACCCTGAAGAGCTGGGGGCGCTCTCGCCTACAGGAAGAGAGTGAAATATGAAAAATAGGTCTGGTGACTAATACTTTTTTTTGGTGCTTTTTCTGTACTATTCCTGTATTTGCTTTAAAAAAAGAGGACCATGCGAATCTCCTCTCACAAAGAATCATCACACGAACCCACTTGTGGTCTCACGATGGCAGCCCACACACCTTTTCTCTCAGCTGAGGAGTTGAGGTTGTTTTTCAGTTGCTGCACCATTGGATTGAGCAGTTTCCCAGGCTTCAGCTTGTGTTTGCTGGCCCGCCGCCTGCGGCCGCTGGGAGGGGCTGCGTGTAGAAGGCCAACATTCGGAGGAAGCGTTTTCCCCAGTTCTTTGTACAGATGCTCGATCTCACTCCGCTGAAACGCCTGCAGCTCAGAGATCTCCTTCATATGTCTGTTCAAGAACAAAAGGTCAGATGACATCATATTTTCTGTGAAGGTTAGTTTAGTCGTTTACTTCTCTCTCAGTTTCTGCAGCTCCTTCTTCATATCCCCGTCCTCAAACTCGGAGTCGTTGTCGCTGCTGATGTAGGAGGAGAGCGCCTGTCCGGCGGGGGGCGAGGGAATGTGGCCGTTCATTGCCACAGGGGGGCGGCTGGTCGAGTCAGAGCTCTGCTCACTTTTGCTGCGACCCGAGCGCCGCAGAAACGCCACTGCCCTCTTCATGAAGTCGCCCCCGCTGTGCTCCGACAGAGCTTTCTGGGACGGCGGGGGGGCGAAGCTGCTGCTGTCATCGTCAGCCGAGTCGGAGTACTGCTGAGCGGAGTGTTGGTACTGAAGATGGGTCGGAGTGTCCATTGTTCGGGCCCTTGGGATGTGTTTGGGGGTGACGTCAGTGCTGGAAGTCGGGGTTGATTTGTAGAAATTTGGAGGAGCCGAGTAGCGATTTCTACTGTGGGGTTTACTTGTGTTGTCTACATTGGCTTCGGAGGAATTGCCCACCGTTGCAACATCCTTATTAGTGAGGCTCTGAGTCCAGATGCAGGACCCTCCGGAACCACTAGAGGGTGCCGTGGAGCTGCTTGTGTTGTAGTTGGTTTTGCCTTTTTCCAAACTACAGATCACGTCTGACGACGTTGGTACAATCTGGAAGAAATAAAGTTGGTTAACATTACCTCGAGGAACTGGAGGATCCTTTCTAATGTCTGTGTGCCATGCATGAGCTCAGTGGAATTTCCGTGTTTTTATCCAAAATTTAAATGTTATTCATGCAGTTTTTCCTGCACATATTAAACTGAGATAAGTGTTCTTGGAATAAGTTTTTGTTTTTGTCTTACTTGAAAACGGCCTTTTGAACCAGTTGATGCAGAGCTGGCAGATAAATCTCTTTTGGCTGTCAGAAAATAAATGCATTATTAGGCGAGATATATATATTGTGTTATCTCAGGGTCAAGGTGACCTGAAGTCCCCAAACAAATGTGTTTGTGGTATCCATGGGGTTGAACAACCTTCCTGGCTTCCATCAATACATATGCAGTTGTGGAGGTGCTTCATTTTGAACCAGAGACAACAGTAAGGATACCTCAAACACATTTGTTTTTGGCCCTTCGGGTCACCTTGACCCTGAGATAACAAGGGTTAACATGTTCAACATTGAGGGACTGGGATGAAGGAAGCTTACCAGCAGAATCTCTTTGTTCACCTAAACAATCAGCACTTTCAGGGATCAGAGGCTGAAAGAGAAAAAAAAGAAAAGATTAGTATGTCGTTTTTAAGCATTTGGAAGATGTTTTTCATTACCAGCGTCTCTCCCTTCTTCTTTGAAAGTGGCCCCTCGCTCTGGCCGTCCGACACTTGTGGAGATCCAACTCCCTCTGTGCCCGAGCCGAGAGCATCTGCTCCGGTACTGGAGGGCTGGGACGGGGCGTGCTCCTGGTACAAAAGGTTTCTCAGCTTCTCGTCCAGCGTCTTGATGGTCCGGTCCACAAACTCCACCCTCCGTGGGCCCTCGCTGTCCGACTCCCCCGGGACCCCGCCGGCTGCAGGCTGAGGATGGCCCTGCGATGGAAGATGAGCCGGGCTCTGTGGCTGGGAAGAGACCGCGCCATGTTGCATGGACATGGGATACGGTTGTTGGAGAACCACGGGGGGGTGCGAGCCCAGCTGGGGGGGCAACTCTCCGGTCGGACTGGCTATTTGATAAGACTGGCTCTTTGGCAGGGGACCCAGGTCACAGGCCTTCCTCCTTTCCAAGAGATTCACATCCAGGGCGGCGGGTGGCACAATCGCACAGCAAGGCATGTCTGTAACCATGGAGACAGCCGGGATGCAGGGCTCTTCCACAAGGAGGGAGTTGGGAATGCTCGCGGCTGAAGGAGGCTTGCTGGACAAGCCGGGATCTGCCTGCTGTATTTTGGCTTTGCCGATTGAGGGTTCTTGAGGTTGTGGTGTGGTCTGAGCCGGGGGTGGTGTAGAGACAAACACGTCCAGTGCAGCTGTGCCGTCAGTTCTGCTTGAATGTGCCTTTTCAGGTTCTGTGAAAATGAGAAACCAGAGTAACAACAACAAAAGTGGTGGAACGTTGGCGTCTCAGTTTGGTATCATTTGTCGCCCATTAGGGCGGGAGGATAAATCCTGCCCCTCGTTTGTGCCGGGAACAACTGCAGCCATTATATAACTGACCAATAGATCGACCACACAGACATGTTTTTATTGCATTTGCGAAAGCTGCTTCCGTACAAACATCAGCAGAGCTTGAACCACAATGAAGTGCACAACTGCAAGTACAAACTAGGGTTAAAGAGACTTCACTTTTAATGATTATAATAATTTATGCTTCTGCATTGAGGAGTCCATAAACATACCCAGTGATGTGGAGGAGTCAGGGCCAGTCTTCTCCTCATCTTGTATGGGTGTCTCAGCCACAGGGCAGATGATGAACCAGCGCTTGCCTGTGTGGAGAACTGCCAAACATACAACAAAGGAGGATTTATTATAACACATATCGACTTTAAACTCATTGTTAAATGTATTTATTCTACTAAAAAGTCTATTAATTATTTGTGGGTGTCGTGAATTTCTTATTTATTTTGATTTTTATCCGGTATTGATTATAATTTGCATAGTGATATTGCAATTAAAGTATAATGAAACTAAAGTTATGAAAACATTTAGATGGAATAGCAGCAGAAATTAAGGAAACAATTATAAAGATAAATAATTATTAAAATCGTAACGAAAATAATTAAAAAAAATAAAAATAAAGAAAACCCCCAGAGTGAAAACAAAAAAATGGAAATAAAAGCATTAAAAAAAAAAAAAGCGTTTCGAAACTCTTAATCCCCACGTGTTAACTCAATGAGGATTATGGGATTGTCTTTGTTTTTCGGGTTATAGATTCCATTTAGATTTTTGGGGAAATCCAACAATGCACAGGAGAATACATTCTATCACTCTCGATAAGGAGCTGCAGAGAGTGTTGTGCGAGCCAGTTCTTCATTAAGCACATTATATAAAATCATACAGATAACATAATTGTAACGCCCAAATATTTAATGAAGAAACGAATCACAACAAAGGGTGGGAGAGAGTTTCTAGTTTCCACATGGATTTACATTCAGACAGGTAAGTCTCATGTGTTCTACAGGTCTAAGGTCATTTAGCAGGGCAGCCACAGTCTGGTGAGTGGATTACTGGCAGCAGTCTACTGTCAATCACGTATACACCAGCTGGTGAAAGGACAAAGCACACGAGAGGAACACCGGTCACACACATACAATCATTCAGTGTGTGTAACATCCCGATACACATCACCCAAAATAAGAACATTTGAATCTGCAATTAACCTGAAATAAGGATACACTTATTAAAACTGTTTGTTTGTGTTTATATTTAATAAATACATGATACAATTAAAATTGTTGGTCATTTTACTCTTTTTACAGATGTTAAACACTTAATTATCTACATTATATTTAACACTATTATTAGGTTTCATACCATTTTGCTGGTAGACGAGCTGTGGGGTGCTGGGGGTTGAGCCTTTTGTTCCCTAAAAAACACAAGGTTAATAGATACGATTATAAATCACAAGAGGGCATCTTTTGCAGAACCTCAGCAATAAAGGTTTACTTGGCAATAAAAACTGCACAGTCACCCAAAAGTATTGCCAGGATGACAAAGCACTCAAAGCCAATTTGCTCCATTGACGCCGTCACCAGCCGTGTTCTCACCTCCGCTCCTGGGGCATTCGCTCCGTCGCACTTTTTGGGACTGCAGCCCTGAGCCGAGTCCTTCTCGCCCTCGGTGTCTTCGCTCAGCATGTCCTCCGCTTTGTCCACGATGTCTTTGAGTTGCTCGATGAACATTTCCCTCTCTAGAGTCAAGATGAAGTCATTTTCCACCTGAGAGAGAATCAAGATGGTGACCTCACACACACTGATGTCTTGCATGTTTTGAAGCCATGTCTGGAAAACTGCCAGAAGATACAACGTAAAGTCCACTAAGCCAAAGAAAACCTCACTTAATTGAAGCGGCACTCAAGAACCTGCCTCCCGCAAACCTTGGAAATGACTGATGGTAATAACCAGAAAAGATTTACCCCCCATTTTTTCAGTTGATATAACTTTAAAGCTACAATATGGAGTTTTCTGCAATTGTTTTCTATTAAAAACTCTTATTTCCTCTCATTTTTAATTGTCAATTGTCCATAGCATGAAATAAATAAGACTGTTAGATGAATCCTTCACTTATCTGGTTATTATGACTCACTAATGTTTTTTTATTAACCTCAAATTGGGCTGACTTTTATTTTGAACACCTGTTTTTACAGAGATTTTGACTTGCATTCATGAAATGTCTCCCAGTACCATGTATGTTGCGATCTCCTCAGGAGCATCTCCGTCCAGGTCAAACTTGAAAGTGACCATTTTGTGATTGTGAGTTTCCAACTGGCACTCCACCATCTTGTCCCCGGTGTTGCAAACCTGTCAACAAAACCATGTAGTTAGACATCAAGTGATGGCAAAAGCTAACAAGTACCCACATTTAGCATGCTCAGCTTTGGTCTGCTGATCTTCTCCTGCCGAGACCGGGTTCGCGTTGACCTGCGGTGGTGTTTGCGAATTTTCGCTTCACCTTTGGCTCCGTGGGTGCCTTCATAGCCGTCACTCATTTCTTTCCCAGATGTAGCATCAGAGTTGACACTGGTTTCGAGGGAGGAAATAAAGACATTTTTTTTAAATAGTGGAGAGATAGGTCATGTCAAATAAATGATTGACAGGTTCCAAACTAATAGAGGCTTATAGTTGTAAGAATCGGAAGGCAGCGAAGGATTTGAAGTTTATCGGGGTCTGGAATGCATATTAAAGCCTGATTTGTGAGCTCGGGCCACACTAAACTCATTATGATCTTAATAAGGATATAAATAAGAGGGGGATTAGAAGTCTTATCAGGAAACAAATGAGATTTCTGAAATTATAAATGAGCTCAAAATTGCTAATTTGCACAGGGATAAAGGCTCCTTGGGCAAAACAGTCATCAACATATTTTAGACATGGATTTTATGACAGAAACACATGTTTGATGAATCCAAATTAAATCTGTGCATTCAGGTTTGAATAAAAGCGCTCGAGTACCTGTCATAGCTTTGTCCACTTGTGTGTTTTTCTGCAACATGATCCTACACACAGAACAAAATCATTACCTAAACTGAAAGCTTAACCTTAAGTAGTTGAACCTGCACACTTAAGGATCAAATTACAAATTAATGAGCATGTCTAGTTAAGAGAATCATAAATAATAAAATTAAAAAAAGGTCTAATACCTCAACAATGGCATCATGTGGACCAGCTGCTCCTGTAAGTGGTTTCTGCTGCGTCACACCAGCAGATCCGGGTGTGGGTTTCTGAGAGTCAGAGGGTGGCGGAGCAGCCACCTGGTTCTGATCCAGACCTTTTGTGTGCTCGTGCTGAGATGGGCCGTGTAGAGGTGAGGAAAAACCTGCAGACTGGGAGAGCTGAGAGGAGGGTGGGAGCTCTGGGTGACTGAACGTATCCTGCAACAAAAAAAAGTTTCACAATGAAGGCTGGAAAAAAATGTCAGACCTTTTCTCCATCTTTATAAAGCATTATAGTTCACACAAACCCATTCAACAGACCCTCTAGTTACCTGTGTCAGGGGCTGCTGGCTGCCATTTGTGTGTGTGTGCAAGGGGCGTGTAGCTGCAGTTTGAGTGAGAGTAGTGTCGGTTCTGATAAGCAAAGTGGGCTGATTAAGTGGGGACGTGGCTCCCATTTTAAAAGCTGCAGCACAAGCGATCGGTGAAACCAAGAAACTGTCAATACGAATCGGGGAGAGAGGTGAGACAGAGTGGGGTGCAGAGGATGCCGGTCCAGGCGAAAGGTAAATAGTGTTAAGAGAAGAGGAGGCTGGGTGAGAGGCAGTGCAGGACTGAGAGTAGGAGGATTCACAGTCCGTCACAGCTGCCACCACCTGGACTGTGGGATACTGTGAGGGGAACTGAGACGAAAGGGGGAAAAGGAAAAGCAGACAAAAAAAGGAATAATCAAGAGGAACAGGAAGAGCATTGTAACCCAAATAAAAGGAGCGAGCTGGTGAGATATTTTTTTCAGATTAAAACGGACAATACCTGGGATGGTGGAAGAGAGGTGACGGACTGCTGCGGGTGGACAGCTGTTTGCTGAGGAGGAAGTGACTGTGCTGGGAAACTGGACAATGTCTGACTTAGATGCTCTCTGCCCAGCTGCGACATCTGGGCTTCCTACAAGGAAACACAAAAAGGAAGAAAGTCTTATTTTATCATGTATTCTTGTCATCGAGTCAGGTCAGGAAGGTCACCTTTCTTTGCTGAAGCTCTGGAGTCACTCAGCTGCGTGGAGGAGGAGGAGAGTGTAATGCAGAGAGGAGCAGCTAAACCCACTCTTATTGTTTTTCATTAGTTTGTTTATATTAGATATTTTGAGTAATGTCAACAAACGCAGATGTTTTCAATTCTGCAGCAAGAACTCTCTGTTCAGTCGTGGCACAGCAGCAATGATGCAAACATTGACCCCGGTACTTTAAATTCAAAGCATCAAACCAATAAGTATTTAGGACATGACTGAAGACCGTTCCAAAACACATGTGATGACAATAAATATAATATGTGTAATGCAACCTTCATTATTTATGATACTTTACTTATCTAAGATGCACATAAACTTCTTTGCAAACATGTCAGCTTTTACCGTTGCATTTTATCATTACTTAATGCTTCGTTTGATTTTATAATTTCCTTAGGGGCCACAGTGCATTTATACTTGCGTAAAGGGCAAATTATGTGGAAACTCAACTCTCCTGACTTACTCAACGCATCTTTGAAAGAAAGACTTCAACATTTGAAACAAGCAAGTTCCTCATCATGACCATATTTTGAAGTTATTACTTTAGAAAGTTTCCATCCGTCTAAAATCTCAGGCAACAAGAGGTTACAAGCGGAGCCCATTATGACGTAATAATGCCTTCACCCCTCCTCCAGCCAGCTGTAATCACACCCAGCTTTGTTTATACAACAAGTCCCTAGTAGATGGAGACTTTCATGATTGACGACCCTGCTTGACAAACATCACCAGAGTTGGCGTGATTATGGTAAACAATAATTTATCTCGTTGGAGTTTAATATTTCCCTTTAACAACATGAGCCACGACTGTTAAACCAGTAATTCAAGGAAATGTGAGCAAATAATTAAATATATATAAAAATTAAGTGCCGGAATGAAATAAAAAGTACTTTATTTAATATTTACATTTTAGGTTATTTTTGCTGTGTGATTATAAAAAACAACAACTTAATGTTAAGTCTGAAATGGATCAACTTTCTTAAATAAGGTTAAAACATCTTATAAATTCGATTTTACCTTTTAAATTGGTTTGTTTTAATGTAGTAGAGAGGAAACCTTGAGATAAATCTGAAATAAAGTATGACTTAGATCAACTTACCTGTTTGGAGGCATGAGGAGCTTGATTGTGGAGTGGAGATGCTGGGAAGCTCTGAGGAGTGGCCCCGGTGTAAGTCGTCGGGTTGACCGACTGGCCCTGTGCAGCCAAAGCCTGTTGGTGCAGGATGTTTGTGGCCGAATGATTCACAACTTGTCCTTTCGGGGTCAAGGAGTGACTACCCTGGATGACTGCAGTATCACCCTGTGGTCCCTTAGAGAAACACACTTCATGGCTCTGTTGGAGAATCGCTGCATACGTGTCGGGCAGGAGAGCAGCTTGGTAGGAGGCATGTTGTTGGTGACTGGCATGCACTGCGTCTTGCTGGAGCTGAGGGTGACCGTACGAAGTATTTTGTTGGATGCTGGATTGTACGTTGTGCATGACGGAGTTCTGCTGGTCTTGAAAGGTATTCTGTTGGCCGTAAAGTGCTGATGACGCGGAGGAGCTCAGACCAATCTGCTGACTCGACAGTTCAGTTTGTCCTGGGGCCATTGAGCTTTGGTCTGGATAACATTGGTCCATGGTCGGGGCCATTGAAGTAAGGGGGTAGTTTGGGGCGTGTTGATTAAGGGTCACGTGGTTCTGCAGAACTTGCAGGGGAAATGTTGAACTTGGCAGCTGTTGTTGTTGTTGTTGTTGTTGCTGCTGTTCACCCAGAGCTTGGTAGTTGTGCAGGTGACCCTCCATGCTGGCCTCTGTGATGTTGGCCATGAGAGGTGCTGCAGCAGGATTGGACTGGGAAGCGTATTGTGCTGCCGTTAGGCCGTGTCCAGGTTGCAGATAGTGCAGCGGCGTGTGGATTGTTGTACTGGTCGATTGACCTGGGTGACCTGAAGAAGTGACCTAAGGGAACAAAACAACGAGTTAAATAAAGGAGAAACACCACGACTTAAAGGGTGAGTGTAGCGTCCTAATCAAGAGAGGCAGGTTAAAAGCATGATTATTTGAATTGTTACCAGATCATTTAAAGATATAAATGATGAGGATTAAATCATCATCCCTCAACCACTGGGAGCTACTCCTCATCTACTAGCAACTGGAACTCTGGAGCAGAGAGGAAGATGTTTGAAATCTTGAATTGATTCCAGAAGGTTGGCGAAGGAAAATCAGCAGGGAAACATGATCAGCAGCAGAGTGCCCCACTACCCTCCAGGAGAAGCAAGCGCAGGATTCGGAAAAACAAGAGGTGGTTATTTTTGGTCGTCTCCATGCAGAAACACTTTCATTTCTACAGGCTTGGTGTTATCAGTGAAGCAGGATTGGCGTCAAAGAGGATTACTCGTCAACTGATGTCACCTACCACTCCAGCAGCACCGGTTACTTGCTGCCCTCTGATATTTAGACAATCTTCATGATCTTGGCTGATTTGTTTGTCCAGGACGTGGCTCTTCACGCTACCGTCTCCAGCCCTGTGTTCCGCCGCGGAGTACAGCAGTGGGGTGGAAGTGCTGTGATACGGTGCCGCTTTGCCGTTGATTATATCCAGCAGAGACTTCTGCAGCACTGAGAAATCCGAACAATCGCTTGACCCCTTCTGTCGGCCGTAACCAGGAGGTGTCAAGGTCCCCCCTGAAGCCCGCTGGTACCTGAAGTGGCAGGGACAGTGGGGTGTGTGAGAAGGAGCGCGGTGGCTTCCTTCCAGCGACTTAAGAAGAACCATGGAGAGGCAGGCCTGGCACATCTGGCCTCGGTGCATAGAAACATGGTGGTTATGATGACTGGTTAGACTTGGAAGACCGTACAGGTCCGAGTGTCGGCGTCCACCTTGTGGCGGGAGAGGCAAGTCACCAGGTACCCCTAATGAAGATTTGCTGCTGGTTTGGTGGGCGGATTCATGAGTTTGAGAGGATTCTTGAAACGAGGTGCTCTGAGAGAAAAAGCTGTCCATGGTCTCGGAATCGTCTTCTGAGGCACTGAGCTCCCCCTGGTTCTCCTGTATTACAGGGGTGGGGGTGATCGACCGCCGTGACTGAATGAGAGCGTGGAGTTGGGCGATGTGCTTCGCCCTGTGGGTGTCAATAACGGGAGCACTTCCTCTCCGAGCAGCGGCTCCCGCGGCGGACCTGAGCTCTTGGCCCAGCACCGCCCCCCAAACTTCCCCCTTTTCACAGGAGTGAGGCTGATCAGTATGAGACTGGCTACTTCTCTGATCGCACGACTAATCGAGGAGCAAAGAAAAAAAAAAAACATTTGTTATTGCCACTGGAAATGTATTGGGGTGATCTTGCATGTTCTCTCGCTACACAAAGAAGCCAAAGATCAGCCTCAAGGTCAACGTTTCATTGAAGACAAATTTGCATGGTTAACACCAGAATACAGACCTGCTGTGTTGCCATGGTAATAGGCTCCAAGAGGGACTGGTAAAGGACACTATGCTGACTGCTGTGGGAGTCGGAGTACACCGTGGAGCCCACACCACTGTCAACAGTGCAGTCTGCTGCAGAGACACACAAACCGCACTCTTGTTACAAAAATAAAGATTCCAGCAGCTTTGAACGCAGCAGATGCTCTTACATGTCACGGACGTGGTACTAGTGGGGAGGTGATGCAGACGATTGCTCTGGTCAGCCTCCAACTCATCCGGTTCGGGCAGGAGAGGCGGTCGTATTTGCGTGCCCCCAGCGGCGACGACCTGAGATCCTGCCATCTGGACGCCGTGCCCCACTTCCCCCTGATCTGCTGTGATTGTAGCCGACACATTTCTCTCCCGCCTCCACTTGATCAGTGCCACACGGTCCTTGATAGACTTCCCCACGGTTTTGGTGTCACTGTCATGGAAGAATCCAGACTCCACCTGAGAATATGAAAAGAGAGCATGACTAAGAGGGTATTAAAAAAAAACTGCATCCATTATTCCTCTAAATGTGCGCCATCAAAAAATAAGACTTATAGCATCAGTTGATATATTGATTCAATTTCTAAGAATAAATGACTGACAACAACTTTTAAAAGGCACTAAACTCATTATGTCACTTTTATGGATGTAGAGTTATAGCACCAGGGGTCAAGGTCACCGTCTTTATGCTCACCATCTCTTGTGCCACCACCTCTGGAACGTCCTTTTCCAGGTCGAACATGAACTCGATGGCTCCGGTCTCCTTGTACTTCCCCTTTAATTTCTTGTGGTCCTCCACCCACAGTTTAAGAGCTATCGATGACTTCTTGCCATCGTCCTCCTCGGCTAGCTCCACTCGTACGCCCGTGTCCTCCGCGAAGAAGGCATGATTGAGGAGGTCCTTGATGGTGTACCTGGAGGAGGGGATCAGCCAAGTTGAAGCATGTATTCTATAATCACCTTGTGACAGCAAGCTTATCCATGCCGGGGAATAGACGGATGCTAATAAAGTGATGGATTGACCTTGTTCTGCCGCTGATCCATTTATGCAATAACATACGGAGACAACACCTAAAAGTGTGCGACTGATATGGCTTTAAAGATTGACAACAGACTTAAGAGGAGATATTTGGTGCGTTTCATTTATAGCGGTTAAACATTTTGGATGAGTTTCCGGAACGTTAAGTAATATAAATTACCTAAATCAGGGGAGAATTTATAAGGCGTTTCCTTCCTCAGCATGATATTCAGTATTATAGCAAATAAAGGTTCAAGAAAATGCATTTCCAGTTGTGCTTCTTGTGAGTCACGTATCCAACAGCATGACAATCAAGTGATTTGAAAACATTTTTTCAGTTGCTTCATCCTCATTTGATTATTGTTTTGGCCAACCGATAAATGGGCGTTACAGCATTAAGTGCTGTGTGGTAACATGGCAATAGAACAGTCTGGCGGTTGTGGCTTTTGATGCTTAACAGAATCGTACCAAAACTTTTAGAGATTTTGAGCACCGTGTACCAAATAAAATTACTTTGAGGTCAGTAAGCACAACTTATAAATTTATAATTTATAAATAAGGAGCACTGGATTATAAGGTGCACTGTCAATTTTTTAAAAGTTAAAGTATTTTAAGTGGGTCTTATAGTGTGAAAAATGTGGTGCTTGTTCCACAATTACAGTATCTAAATCAGAACTTGCGTCATCTATAAAAACATTTAAAAAAAATCTCTTGATTGACAGACACTCACCGCTCCTCTTTCTTTTGACAAATACACTCGCCAATGATTTCCTTGATTTCAGGATCTACAACTTTGTTGTAGCTGGCTGGCTTGACTCCCTACAACAAATACAGAAAAGACGCATTAAACAGACCGTTTCCAAATATTTTGGGATTCTCGCTAAGAAAAAAAATACAAGCTTAACATGAATAATGTAACTTTAGTTCTGAATTCACAAGAGATTCTACAGCAGTAACGGCACTTTTTCACATGACCTACTTTCCAAGGTTCTTTCTTTCTTTTCCTTGACATTTCCTCACTACTGTGCCACACTTCTATACATATACACAGGCTGAGAGATTCACTGGCGTGTGAGCAGAGACACTCTGCACCCAGCAGTTAAAAATACAAACATCCTACAGAGATCTTATTATGCAACTGAAATACACGCACAGGGAATAACTTATTTGGCTTTGATCAATATCCTATTAATATCCGCAGTGGTCCCCTCGGTGCGTTTGAATAGATACACATGTGTTGAGAATTACATCCAGAGAGGCTACTGGGTAGGATTGCTTTCCTTTAGAGCTAAAACAATCGTCACGTCCAACATTATCAAGCAGTAAAGATGTAATTCAAGCAGGATGGAGTGAAGCCTGCAGGCTTTATTCTAACTAACATGAAGCGTTGGACTCCCTCATGGCTGCCATATGGCTCATTAGAATCTTGTTTCACAGAGGAGAATCTTCTTGTAGCAGCAAGGAAGGCAAATGTTAGCCGTTGAAAAAACGTTACGCAGGATTAATGAGCTGTCAAGATGAATGTCGGACCACTCTCCCAAAATTGTCTCATAGGTTTACCTGGATTAAAGAGATTCTATTCTAGGAATATTTATTGCCAACAAACGGAATTGAACATTTGGCTTGTATTTGTTACTATATTTAAATAAAATATTAAATAAAGCAAACATTAAGGTCATAATGATTGGTCAGTACCAATTACCTACTAAACAAAATGTACGTTGTAGTTAATCCAATTTTATATTTACTTACACTTGTGACTTTACGGTAAATTTGAGCGGCATTTTGACACTCCGCATAAGGATACTCTGACGTGGCCATCTCAAGCATACACATGCCAAAAGCATAGACATCTACTGCTTCATCGTAGTGCTCCTCATACATCTCCGGAGCCATGAACTCCGGGGTCCCTGCGAACAAAGGAAGGCTACAGTTAAATATTTTCACACACACAACTGGGCAGAAATGCATTCTTACCGATGACACTTTTAGCAAACGAGGCGGCCTTAAGCGTTGCCAGGCCTAAATCCCCGATCTTTACTGACCCAGTTGGTCCAGTGATGAAGATGTTATCACATTTAAGGTCTCTGTGGATGATTGGAGGTGTCCTTGTGTGCAGAAAGTGAAGGCCTTTCAAGATCTGTCTGCACCAGCTTCTCAGGACCTTAGGCTTCATTACTTTGAAGCGCTTCAAATAGCTGCGCAAGCAGAAGGAAAGAAAATGTTGAACTACGTTGCACATTTTATAAAGTACACGGAATCTTATTGTTATTCACGTTTTGAGCGTTCCGGACGTCATTAGCTCCGTCACCAACACGATGCACTTCTTTCCCTTAAGAGGCGACTCCCAGAAGTCATAGAAACGGACGATATTTGGATGTTGAAGACCTTTTAACATCTCAGCCTCTTCTTTGAATCGCTGGCGTTCCACTTTGGACAGTTTGCGATCCTGGCAAAGACAGAAATATTTATTTTTATTGTGTTACGAGCATCTGACTTTTCCCTGAGAAGCAATGACCCCTGGACCTTTTGAAAAAGGGTTTGGGGGTCAACAAAAAGTGGATATGGAAATAAATTGGTTTATGGAGAATTTTTTTTTGTCTTTTTCTTTTGTATGTACACTATACACTTTTACAATTTCTTTTTTGTGTGCGTGTGCATTTTCATTATTGTAGCCAAGATATGTTGTGCTTCTGTATAGAGGTTGATAAAACTAAACAAATATTGAAAATAAATGATTAAAGTTTTACTAGATTGGTGGCTGGGAACCCTGTAAAGATGGTGCGATTTATAGTCATAACCGCCATTTCCATCTACAGACAAAGAACATGTCTGCCACCTGTAGTACTAGGAATATTTCAACCTTCAAGGAGAGTCAAGAACAGACGATGATACCACTGCAGTGGGAATAACTTGGAGCACCTCAACACTTAACGCTCTGGATCGGGGGTGTCTGTCAGTGAAGGTTGGAACATGAAATGATAAAAGTAGGGCATATAGGTTATATCTTGGTATTCTGTGGGGATTAAGCAGTGAAGTGGTTGGATTCAGGTGTGTTGAAATATGTTGGTTTGTTTGAATTTTGTTCCGCTTGGAACAAACTGTGCCCCGAGTAAAAAAGAAAAACACTTTAATCTCACTTATTTATAGCCGCGTCTTCAAGGCGAGTGTATTCTTTAGGTCGCTCTGGACTTTCTGACCCAGTACTGTCACAAAATATATCTACAAGTACACAACTTAAGGACACCATGCAAAGTATAAATATTTGCTTATAACTACATTATATCATTCTTTATTAGGACGCCTCCATTTACAGCCAGAAGCATTTAGTATTGAATAAGTTGACCCCGACTTTATGAAGAGTATCGATTTAGCAGCAGTTTTACTGAAGGAAGAATGTGTCCAAGCTGCAATGTTTTATAAGGACATGTGTCTATAAAAACTGACAATTAGTGTACAGCCAGAAGGATGAGGCGGCAACGGTCGGATCCAGATGGGTAGCTTTCTAAATCAGGAAATAAATTTATCATGTGTAATTAATAAGCAATAACCTCCACATCTCATCCGCAAAGCCAGTGGGGAGAGAGATGCCAGACATTACCATGGTCACACCCTTTACACGCTGCAGCTAAACGCTACATGTCATCGATCGCACACATCCATCTTCCTCTCCCTCGCCCTCTCTTCCTCCTTCCTTTTGCACTTCCTCCCCATCCCCCACATCTGCAACTATCTCGCTCTTTGCACCCCTCAAGCCGACCACTCCCTTCTCCATCACCAGGCTAACCCCCCTGCACAAAAGATGCACTTCTGTTGCCGACATCGCTGACAATTCACTTCCCATGTGTGGAGCCAAATTTTCCTCCACTTCAGAGTAAGAGATGTTGGTTGCAACAGTTTACCACCAGAAAAGTGCTTCGATAGGGGAAATCACATTAATAAGAAGCTCATGACTTGTTGAAAACAAACTAATCAGATTTCAAAAATTGGATTATTTCACCATTTGGGTTTTGGCCAAAGAGGGATACATAGAAAAGGGTAAAAAATGTTACACTGTGTCCGGTCATTACTGTGTGGTGATGATGGCAACGTTTGCCGTGTGCACGTGACTGTGGCATATCAGGTTTTCTGTGCAAGTATGTGTGGGGGGTGGGGAATTTCGCAGCACTCTTCTGAAGTCCCATGAATTATTCACTTCTGCAGTGAACCTTTTCTGAGACAAGCGGCAGTGAAAGGCAGAGCCCGCCCAAGTAGTTCAGGGTTATCCCCACTTGCTCTCTGCAGATCACAGGCAACACTGGACTGTTGAAGACTGTTGAAAGATGTAGGTAGAGCAACAGTTTAATTTCGTATATTTTAAGGCTTTCTGGGATCGCACCAGAGCTAAAACATCAGGAAAACGCCAGAGGAAAGTCACCTCCAGACAGGCACACGACAAGAATATCAGGTAACCTTCTGCGGGCAAGACTTGATGATTGAAAGTGAGTTGCAATGCAAACAGGAAAGGACTGCAGCTTGCATTTATCACAGTGCACTCAAAAGGTGGGGTGGCTATTGGGACATGAAGTGACAAGAAAATAAACATTGACAATATTAGAACGCTAAATATTGCGACTTTTTGTAACTTGCAGAGGTCAGTAGCCAAATATCAAGATCTCTACTTTATTAGCTGTACTTCCAAAACATAGAAATCACAAATATCAACACTGAGAATCTCTTGTGCGACACAAACTGGATTTAAATTATAGTTTTTTTGGAGAAAAACAACCATACCCACAAACCTAAAAGAATGTATTACTCTTGAATGAGAAATTCAATGTTTAAGATTTTAAAAGGAAAAGTAGAGCTTGAAAGTGAATGTAACAAAACAAAATAATTCAACATTTATGCATTTATTATCGCATACAGTATGTACTGCAAGATGATCATTTTGAAAGGCCAGTCTTCTTTTAAACCTGCCTTTGTAAGGCCTTATTCTGGATGTACAAGTACCTTCTGTTCTGTTGCTCGTCTTGCCCTGGTGCCTGACCTGTGAACTAAAACTGTCAACCACCTCAGAACAGACATTCTGAGGGGAACAATTTCCAGGAACTGTGTTCAAGTAGAACAAGAAATGGTTTCAGACAGAAATATCAAGGAACAATAACCTTTTTTAGACTATTAGAGAATGTTTTACCCCTTTAAATGTACCACTTGTACTGCACTATTAATGTCCTTTGAGTAATACATTTTGCAAACAACCAACAATGTATGTTAGCCTTAAACAGACTGGACTCTACAAGTGGCCAATATTTTTTTAAGCGCCCTTTTGCTTTTTTTCCTCCAGCAGTATCTCCTATAGGAGATCCCTGTGTCTTTGTGATTGTTTACCATAGAGACCAAGCAAGGCCATGATTAAGTATTATTTTAATCACCAAAATAACAGGTTTATTTAAAACTTCATGACTGAATGTACCATGATTGCATAAATGGTTTTAAAAAAAAAAAAACTACTTCACATTCTTCAAAATCCTTTACATTGAGTGACCCTTTCAGCCCTTTGTTTCCTTGATCCAAGTCAACAATGTGCATATTAGTGCCAATAGTGTTTGGCAACAATGATGTGGAAGAGATTACGACTCAAACAACATTTCAACACATATCAGTCGAGCATAAAATCCTAGACTGCTAAGCCAAACAAACGTGTCACAACTGATTATAGATAGTTTAGGCACCAATATTAGCCACCTGGATGTCCGTCGAGATAAAGATATTATTCCTTTTTCAATAGCCAAGGCAGAGGATTTATTCATCCACATTCAGCCGGTTCAAATTATTTTAGCTGCATTTCATAAGCATCACAAAGAAAAGAAAAATCTGCCTTCAGTAATTAAAGGTTAAAATTCTAATTTCGATTTTCAAATTGTTAGATTTCCTTTCCCTGGAACACTTCTACTATATTGCTTAAAAGGTTTAAGTCACTTTGCTTTTCTTCTTACAAAATGTCTTGTGCTATTTAATACTTGGCGCTATCGTGTTAATCTTTTTCTTTTCTTTTTAACTTTTAGTTCAAATGTTGTGTACTAAAGCTGTATCTGTAAAGGGTAACCAGTTGGTCATTTATTATGAAGTGCAAGGTCTTTCATTTTATATGTGTAATTTGCCTTCTAAAGATACACCATTACTGATTATTTGATTACTAAAATACATTTGTAGAATACTAGATCAAAAAGGTGTTTGGTAGGGTAAGAAAAGAGTCAACAAATGATGGGGGGGAGGGGAGTATTTAATTAATTAAATTGAATAAGCCTTAAAGGTCAACGAACAGTCCTACTTGAAAAAAACAGATTAAAAAGCAATAGTCCAAATTATATAGAAATTTTAACCATTCTCTGGATGTTGTTCATCAAGCATGTAAATAAGTAATCTGCTTAACGTTGAAGGACCTGTTCTGTTTTGTTTTTATTGATGATACGATCTGTCACTCCTGTTTTGTAAGGTGACCTTGGGTGACCTGAAAGGCGCCGCCATACAAATAAAATGTATTATTATTATTATTATTATATACATTGTAAAAGAGCATATTCTATCTCTTTGTTTTGCCACCCAACAATGCAGCTATATTTTCCCCCGAATGGTCAAGGCAGACAATGCTAAAGATGGATGCAGGTACTACTCATCCTCACGAGCTTGACCTACTTTCCAGATGTGACAAGTTCATTCATGTGTGCTCAAATCCCATGAGGATTTAAACAGTGTTTAAAAGCTGAAAAAAAAAAGTTTAACAATGACAATCTCAGATTTCATGTTCAAATTCTTAATGAATAATTGAAGTACAGTTGACGTCATGTTCTTAAAAAAGAAACGGTGGAACTGCTTGGTATGAGCAGCAGCATAAAGCTTGAAAGGAAAAGTATGAAAATAAATAAAATGTTGTGACTATGAATTTGGACTCCAGGAGGAGGAAATACAATCTGAGACAGTCCAGTTGTCAGAGGTAAAGTAATATCTTATCACTAGACATGTCAGATGCCAGGTTGACCTAGTTAAACTGAATAAAGGTGCGCTTGTCGTCTGTAATGTGTCTGGCTGACTGTGACCGCTAGTCAGCCAACATGGATTAAACATTAAAGCATGTAAACCTCTTGTAAACCTCTTTTCTTTCAAAGTCTTAAAATGCAAGCAAACAAATCTTTCAGTGACACAGATACAAGAAACAAAAACTTGTTGCTTCAGACTAATTCTTATTATGCAACAGACGACAGACTAGTGCAGCTGCTCAAGGTTAAGATTCTGTATTATATTGTTTACACAAGTAGACTTTGGCTAGTCCAGCAACTTTCCTGGAGTATAGTATTACAACAGATGGCATACATTTTTCAAAAAGATTTAAACACTATAATGTGTGTATTCTAGGAAAATGGTGCACCTTGAGAATGCGGAGTATATATATATATATATATATATATATATATATATATATATACACACAGTATATATATACACACACACACCCACTTTATTTAAAACACATTAAAACATTTTGAATTTAATTTATTACCAGCGACAGCTCACAAACATAATTTATCAGAATATTATTATCTTTAAGTGTAACATAGCAAAGTTTACATTTTCAAACCTTTTCAAAACCATATTTAAAACAAAATGCATAGCAAAAACATGTTTTGATTTTCTTAAAATAAGAGATCCCAAGTTAAAAAAAAATATTTTAGGTTTAGGAAGAACAGGTCTACAGCCCTAGACATGACATGGTAAAAAAAAAAAAAAATCAATTTCATTATAAACTAAACTTGTGGCTACAAAATAGTTTAAATCTTTTAATTCATCAAAGGGAAAAGATCAGATTATTTGAATCGATATTCGACAGCACTGCATCAAAAAAGTGTTTTAAAAGTTTTTTGGCTTAACATATTATTGTATTGTTCACCTCAGTACATTATTGGTTTAAAATTAAATCATTTGATTGGTTAATTAAAATTAACACGGAAACATTCAATGTGTTTGTTCCTTTTTTTGTGTTGCAATTAAATTTCCAGTGACTGCCATCAAGTGGCTCTGCAGCTAGAGCAACAATGAAATCCAGCGAGTTCCCGGCAATGACTGAGGACGAGAGGATACAGTCATTTACAGCTGACGTTTGGACATATTCTGGTTCCAAAACAAATGAAGGCAGTTAAAACTGTGTCAAGACACATGCTGTCAAACTAGAATTAAGTACTTGAGCAGTACTGCAAATATATTCTTGTTCCTACAGTATCGCAATGTTCTATCTTTTGTTCCTGGATCGTAATACGTATTGTTGCGCCAGATTCTTTCCAATACACAGCCCTCATTTTAACCCAATATTATTGGACAACATTAATTTCATGTAAAAAAAACAACAAACAAGTCCTCTTTAAGAAATGACCTCAACAAGAGGCAAATGAGCTCAATGGGACGGCAGAAAAAAACAATTCTAATTTCCCTCTATAGAAATTTGTTCCACATTTACTGTTCATCTGTTGAATATGGATAAAGATCAAACAACCTTCCAGAGGAACAATCTTATTCATACCCTCCAGTCAACTGGAAAGTCATTCATTTAAAATGAACTCGATTGTTTGCCAATGGTTATGATTTAATCATGATTCAGCAATTATACCCTTACAGATAAACCCATCAATAACAATAATTTCCCTGATATCAATCAAGATTTACAACTTATTTCAAAAGCAAATATTCGGGGGGGGAAACCAATGTCCCGACCTGAACTCTGCAGGCTGGTCATTCCTCTTGCGACCACTTCATCAGCTGCTGCAGTGGGGGCACCGAGCCAGAGACAGACCTTATTCAGCAAAATACTCTGACCAACCAAACACAGGGGAGAGAAGAGTTTGTTTTCCACTTTTCCAAGATTGAAGGGATTTAAAATGCAACTTCAGATTTCCTCCACGTGAACACGGAAGATTTAGCATAAAAGTTAGGAACACTGTGATCCAGGATTCACTGCCAGCCCATCATTATTCCGGTAGTGGTTGTTACAAGAAAGTAAAGGTGCATTCAGCCCAACAGTGACTCTGCAGAAAAAGTCCATGAGAGAAAAAAAAAAAGGATCTAAAAAGCAGCCATGCCAGTTTGTGTTCTGTCTTTTTACAGGAACCAAGAGAAAACCTGTGCAACAACAGCATGAGGCATCAACATAATTTGAAAAACAGGTTAAGGTAAACTAATGTTCCCATTTTCACTCACCGTTGCTTAACTAGATTAGTAACGAAGATAACAACTGAATGTTTACGAGAAGGAAACCTCATACCAAAAGGTTTAAGCAGGAAGCCGAGGTGCTGAAAGTTCATTTACAAATTACCTTTTTGAATTCCAAGAAGGATTACGGCTGCTAATGAGATGTTGTGACACTGCTATTGTTGGGGGGGGAAAAAAAAGACTTTGAAAGAAAGAAGCTATTTGGAAAATTGGATAAAGAACAACTCCGGAGGGTGTCGACTGAACTCTCATACCATCAGAGAAAATGTGAAAACAGTAGCTTAGGAAATCAATTATATAATGAGGATTATTTTAGGAGCAGCAATGGGGATAAGATTGAGGAAAAAGACAATAGTGTGCACGGAGAACTTCACCCACTGATGGAAAATCTTGTTCATTCGGTGGTTAAAAGCTGCCATGAAATCAAACACAGAATGAAAAATTATTATGTGTTCCACTTTCCGAAATGAGTCACCGTTTAAAAATGACCAGTGAAAGGAAAGATCTGCAACAACAACATATGCTTTATCCTCATATTAAATCGGCTACAGGTGATACTTATTATAAAAAAAAGTTGTACATGTTTCAAACATAAAAGGCTGGGGGCTAAATCTGGTCAACAAACTCATTGCCAATTGCAGATCACCTTCAGTTCATATCGCTTAAGTAATCCACAGAGATTAGAGGAGAAGATCATGAGGACATTGATATTTTGTGGAACTAAACACGAGTTGGTTTATGCTAGGATTAGCTTAGAAAAGAGATTTCCTGTTAAAGACTTTCTGTGTGATTGAGTTTGTCATCCATGAGTTAGAGTTACCAATTATTGTATTTGCGAGTGTCAGAAAAAGGATTCAGGCTCTTCATAAGTGGTCCAACAAAATCGAATTTAAGAGCAGCTTTATTTATACATTATATTTATTAAATTCACCAAAATGAAAGAATAAGTAATCATGAAACTGTTGTCCTTTTATTGGACTAACAGACTTTTACCGACAACAGTAATAGATGGGTTTGAACCATCCATTTAACAAGGAGATTACCCCTCTCTGTTATTAGTTAGTTCCAAAAGGTTATCTTATATTGATCCATTTCTTGAGGTGACGACACTTCAAGCCAAATTGAATATTGATAAGCATTGTCTCATCCTCATTGACAAAAGCTCAAGTCGGGATTGTTCTTCAATGAAATCAAAGAGGAAAACACGGTTGGCCATGAAAGGCAATTAAATCCGGGGCCAATTCAATTTACTGCTCGTTGGACCGAAAATACATTATTTTTAAAAAGCTGCAGCCTTGTTGATTCACAGCACTTTGAGATACTTTAAGTCACTTTGTAGTAAATGGCGGTCTTACTGGAAGCCGATCAGCTCCCGTTCAGTAGGAAACAACATGCTTCTTTCAGAAAGAATCAAAGTGGAATTCAAGTTACTTTGAAACTTCTATAGTTGCATTCTTAGGCAGCTTCTGTTGGTAAGCATTTTTTTTTTTCACCAAGAGCCACCTGAGCAGTTGTCCCTACTTTACATTTATAAAATGTTAAAAAGTACAGATTGGGGCCTTTTCACCATTATTTTGTATGCATCTTAATCCTTGTAGTTTTAAATAAGAGCCAATTGTAAACATACCTGGAAATTTGGTCGTACCATTTTAGCTTTTTCAAGCAAATTGTACTGTATGTGAATTTTGGTTTGTTTGTTACCTTTTTTCTAGAAATAAGACTTTCCCATTTCAATAATTAAGTGCCAATATTGTTTGTTACATTTTGTATCATTTGTATTTGTTAACATTGACCATATTCCAGAGAGCTTCCTGAAAATCTGGCCGTCAGGAATCCTTTGTCAAATAGGTACGCAGGCTGAAACCTGAATTTAAGCCTGCCCACAAAACATCATAACAAAGTCAGCACAGTAAGCCAGCCCTTTAACAAGACAGTAGACAGAAGGCCTCCATCGCAAGATTAGAATCAACAGTTGGCACACAAAGATCCTCAAAGTATGAAAACATCATGATAGCAGCCTATGAGACCACAAAGCAGAGGGAGTAGCCATTTTAACAACCGAGTGCTTTTTCATCCGATCATCATCCACCCACCCTGCCAGGTGGTTCTACTCCGACTGAAATTATTGATCAGTGTATACAACTACAATAGTGTTTTACAACCACATCTTACATTCAACGTTGAGCAATCTAATTAATCCCAGGGCAGCCATCGAGCTTCAGCATATCTCTTAAACTCGATCAATAAAATACTTAAACATAAACACAGCTGCATGTAAAGGAAGTGCGAGAACAAGTTGCAAATCGATTCAAATTAAAACAATTAAAATCTTCCAATTTACTTCCACACCATTAGGATCGAGGCGAGGAATCTTAAAGTTTGGTTAATGAGGCCATAACCTTTGAATTACACAATTGATTTTCACAATAAACAAGAGAAAACAAGCTTATACCGCTTCTTTATAAACAAACATCTTAAATTAACCAGCTTTAAATGTGACTACACTAAAAACAAACTTCCTAGTCTGTTGCAAGAAGGAAGGAACAGTTCTTTACAGTAACTGACATAAATCACATTTTTAACCTAATCTGCTAAACTAGAGGCTTCAAAAACATTTTCAAAAGCTTATTTCTTTTATTTGTTTGCTTGTATGTAAAGGGACTAAGTACAATAAAAATGTTATCCTTTGATGTATCTAACCAAAGATTGTAGTTTACACCTTGAGTCTCCTGCCTTCAAATTGATCTATGGTCCAAAGGGCTGGGTATTGATCAAAAACTGATATTACTTTATTACATACCGGTTACTGAATGGTACATTTTTTAATAGCATTCTTTTTTCCCCAACCGTTTTCTAACAAAAGGAAAATCATACTACACCTAGTACAAATCTTGAGTTACATGTTAAATCTTTGGTAAAGTTCCACTCCAAGCCGTTTTCTTGAAGAAAAAAACAAATGAAAAATAATTGACATTGCAAAAGAAACAAATGAATCTTATGTTCACTCTCAGTCAGTTGTCAGTTATCGCCTTTGCTTCTAAATTTGTTATCATGTTTGATCATGCATGGGTATTGTGGGGGTTTTCCGTTTTGAAATGAGTGTTATATCTAGATGATTGATTACAGTAAAGTTGTCATATCCTTAAAGTGTTGAAACTTGGCACCAAAAGATAAAGCATGTTTCGATATTACTAGAATTTTGTTTTTTGTGCCACAAAAGAACAGCCGTTGGATAACCAGCCCTATTGATCACATGCTATTTTTAGACAAATAGGCTTCAGGATTCATTTTGGAGCAAAGCTGTAACAGGCTTATAATTAATAAAGCCACATTAAGTTGAAAAAAATAAGATACCATTATTTGGAACCATTATAGTGAAAAATATTCTGTCGTAATAGGCCCTTATTGATGTGGATTCTACCTTGAATAATTCACTAAACATTTGATTTCAATTATACAAGATATTGGATTATAGGTAAAGGGATTATATTTATGGCCAAAGAATTCAAATGAGAATTGTGAGAACAAGACGACGACACAAGATGCCTCAAAAACAACCCTTTTATCTTGCTTTGATTCCAAACATTTAATTAATTTAAGCTCCGGGAATTCCACCACCTAAATATATGCTGTTTACCAGGGTTCAATTTAGTTAACAGGATTAAGAACAAACAGAGTTTTACTTTCAAGACCTTTAAATCTCACTCTTTATTGAATCATCTATTAACGCAACTAAAAAGACGTTTTATTAGGACAATATTTTGACGAATAAAGTAGTTTTACAGAGAAAAGCTTTACGCTTACTGTTAAATAAAAATATATAAATTACATATTTTATTGTAAAACTAGATATTCGTTTTATAGGTTAAAAAAACATATTGATTGGGGCCCAACCCAATAAACTAGCTGATGTTACTTTACCATCTACCATTTGTCAAAACTCCAAAAGGACCAGTTGAGTTGTGATTAACATCCATTATTGGCAGTCCACTAGAGGGAGTTTCACCACGGGCCACAGGGGAAGAATAAAAGACAGTAAATTGCTTCCTGCATTACATGCTTTCATCTTCTGAGTTCAATTGGAGCTCAGCGTTATTATGCTGACAGACACGGGACTGCTCATCACTACTATCACTCAGCATGACATCATCATACCCATGAAGTCATCCAGTGAGCGTCAGGCACACGAGTGGTAGTTCTAATGCGATTTTGTGCTATGAAAAATGTGACGTGGCAACATAAAAAACATGCCGTGGGTGGTATCTGAATTTTCTTGGCTCACTGGTTCGGTTGCCCAGATTAAGCATCATTGAATCTCGAGGACAGCCACACGGCTCCCAGCAGGCGACAGAGCAATTCAGCTGCTTCCTGTCAGGCAACCTCCTGTTGCACAGGAAGGGGGGGTCTCAGAACGTACACGAATACTGCGAGAAAAAAAAAAAACACGCAAAGATCTCCTGCCCGGCCCGATAAATCTCCTCACCGTCACTTGAGAATCAGCTGAGCGAGTGACTAAAGAATGCAGGAACACTTTCATCTGAATCATGAAGGAATCAGAGCGCAGATTTTTCTCAATTTCAAAGAGGGCCAGTCATGCTGACTGTGGTCCCCCTTAAGCTTCCTGGGAGAGAGAGAGAGACAGATAATCCCTGCTGTAGTCTCAAACGGACGAAAATAATTAGTTAATTCCTTTCGCGCCGTCTAAGCTGATGAGGTTCATGCGTATGTGTAGCGCCGTACAAAATACAGACTGGGGAAGTTTCTGGTCATTACAATTTTTTTTTGTTGACACCACTACTGTCTGGTATTCTGTCCAGTGTCAAGCTATAGAAAAACTGCCTTTCCCGACTCAGGTCTACTGCCTCCAGGGACTACTTGATGGACAGCTGAAGACATCCCCATTAGAGAAGCAAGTTTTAGGTAGAATGGTAAATATTTCTGGTCATTACCAAACCATTTTAATACACCAATAAACGTCACTGTTGTTTGGTTAATAACGAGCATGTTCACTGTATTATTTACATGTATTACATAAATGGAACTGATAGCATGACCGAGCAACAAGTGAATTATCTAGACATGACGTCTATTGAGAGGCTTATCTAGATACTAGAGAACAGAATTACTGCAGAGTCGTATAAACTTCCTGCTAAACAGCCTGCAAGGAAAAAAACATGTCTACAAATGTGGTTAGTTTATGATTAAAAGTTAAGCAACACTAGACTTCTTGTCTTCCACTCTCTCTGAAGGTTGGCTCAATAAAGTGAAACATGTAACAAAACTGATTAAACTTGATTCACAATAAAAAACAGTTAAAATAAATGTAGGGTTTTTTTAGTGGAAAGCTACTTGATGAATGAGGAATATACATGAGGATTGAATATCTACATTTTTAAAATAAAGTTGTGAATTTATGGTTCATTTTAAATACACTGAAAGTCAAATTTAGTATAACATAAAATCTGGTCATTCATTTGGTTTCTCATATTTACCTGCAACTCGCACCAGGCTACCTCCACCCAGGTCTCTGTATCCAGGCCCTTGTAGACCGTCTTGAAAGATCCTCTCCCGAGCTCGATGTCAAACTTGAGAAAGCGTCCTCCCGGAGAAGTGGACACGGCCTTCATCTCGGCCTCCTCTTCGTTCTCCTCGCTCACGGCTTTGACGGCGGCTTTCCCGCCATCGTTGCAAGTAACATTTAAGGCACCTCCAGTTTTCCCCCTCTCTTCATCTGCAGCGACACTTTCAGTAGCGCTATCCTTCTGCCCGCCTTGACTTTCAGTGCTGGAGCTTTCCTGCAGGCGACAGTCAGTCTCCCGCGTTCGGTCGACTATCGTTCGCAGATTTATGTTGAAGATCTTACTCTTGTCGTCACATTCGCCTACTTCGAATGTCTGCTCGTCGTTCTCCGAGAACCACAGGCTCCTCCGGATGAATCTCTGGTGAACGATCCTCTGATAACTAGAGGACGACGGGTAGGAACTGGGATCGCTCCCGCCTCTGACGACCGGCTCCAGAAGGCCGGCGTTCCCGTCTCCCCCGACCTCATTCATGCTGACGCTCAGTTCACACGGAGGCTTGGGTGCCAGGGTGGATTTACGATCGTGGGTCTCTCCTGAGTTTGCACAGCCCTCCATGGTGACGCCGCAAAAAAAGGTTCACTCACTTTGGTTTCCAAGTCATGTGCTCCATCATCCAGAATAGACAACGATACCCGCTTCGTCCACGAGGTGACGCAGTGAGGCCTCCGACAACTCTGGCATGGATGTTAGACTCCAGGTTGTTTCCAATTTATAAAAGGTCTGCGGGTAAAATATAAGAAATTAATAAACTATTAATAAATATTATTAAAGGGGTCTTAAACAAGTGATTGGTTACAAGTTGAACACGGTATAAAAAAGTATACATAAAAAACAGGTGCATGTAAACAATTAAGCAATATTATTATTAGCACGCGAGATGCTAACGTTACAAGTTAGCTTAAATGTTAACTTTGCGCTACATTGACATTTTAAATGCGTTTTGTCCAACTTATCGCATTGAAAAAACGAGGGGGAATATGGCGTTTAAAACAACGGTGCGAACACGCTTTACCTGTGGGCGAGGACGATGGAAAAGAAGAGCCCGGTGAAGCGGACGCTTGCGACATAAAAATCCGAAGTGGCAGCTCGAGAACCCCGCTAACGCTAGCTCGCTGCTACCGCTCACGACAAACAGTGAGTTCTAAAAAACAAACAAAAAAAACGCCCTTATCTGACGATAAAACCTCGTTGAGACCACAGTCTGCTCGATATTCATCGACAGAAAAGCCGCATACTTGAGGATATTAAACGTGAAAATGTTGTTCCTCCTCCGGAGGGTTCGCATCCCCTCCTGCAGCCGGGCGTCTCTCTCTCTCTCTACGCTTTTTCAAAACGACGTGTTCCTGGACGGCGTTGGTTTGTGTCGACGACCCGGTTTTTAGCTCGTCATCCTCTCCTCTTTCGCCAGGTCCGCGCACCGGTGTGGCTCAGAAATGTGTCTCATTCAGCCTCGCTGAGGCTTCCACGCCCATGGAAGCGACTGCAGCCCGCGGCCAATCACAGCCCAGCCTGAGCAACACACACACACACACACACACACATGCTGCTGCTGCACCGGGGAGTTCTGCTGGGAATACACCCCGTTTTTTAAACAAAGATGGGGTGTTCGGATCGACACCAGCAGGTTATTAGATGCACTGGAAAAAAGCGTGTCCTGATATGTATCCATTTACACTAAAAACATAATATAAAAGTGGGGGGACACCCTGAATAGATGGGAATTATTAAATAGTATTGGCTTATTCATCTTAATCCTTTCTTTATAATTTACATTATTTTGAATTACCTTTGTTAACCCTTGTCTTATCTCTGGGTCAAGGTGACCCAAAGGCCCAAAAACAAATGTGTAAGTAAGTAAGTAAGTAAGTAATTTTTATTTATAGAGCGCTTTTCCAGACCAGGGTCACAAAGCGCTTAAACAATCAAAACAATATTCAATAAAGTATATACTTTAAAGGTCAAGATAAAACTGATAACACAAAAGGAGTTCCAGAAAATCAAGGAAAAGCCTGAACAAATAAAAATGTGTATTGTGGTATCCCTTGTCTTCTGGGATTCCTCAAAACGTTTTTTTTTCCAGGCCAGGGGGTCACTGTGACCCAGAGATAACACAAGGGTTAAAGGGCAACTATTTGGTTTATTTAAGTTTCTTTTAAATAGATGTTGGACCTCTATTCTACTTATCAGTATGTGTCTGTTTTTTACAAAACTCACTTTTAATTGAAATATTTACATTAGATCAAGATAACATTGAGAACAACACAGGAGTCTCAGAGAGTTAAGGAAAAGCCTGCAAGAGGGGTGTAAGGCTGGATCAGATCACTGATATATGGATGAGCCTGACCATGATTAGCTCTGAAAGTAAGAACCAGAATTTTAAAATTGATCTTGAAAGAAACTGGCAGCCAGTGAAGAGATTTTAGGATCGGAGAAATGTGAGTTCTCCTACTAGAGCCCCGTCCACTAAACACACTTTGTTCTTCTGGAGTTGAAATCTCGTTTACTATAACCCACTCGGCTGTGATTGGTCAATCTTTAAGGTTCCGCTTCACCGGAATCCTCCACCTCCAAGGGACTCGTTGTATAAACAAAGCTGGGCTGGAAGAAGTGTGGAAGTAAATGTGATTCATCAAACTTTGAACTGTCATTTTTTCCCCCGGTGTATAAGTAAGTAAGTAAGTAATTTGTATTTATATAGAGCCTGACCATGAATAGCTATGAAAGTAAGAACCAGAATAAAGATCAGTCTTGATATCCGGGCAACCAAGGAATCAATCGATTACCAGCAAAATCTTAAAATGATTCATCAGTTCAAGGAACTTTCAAGGAACCAACCATCTGACAAAATCTCCAAGAATAAAATGCAATAACTGGCATTAAAACAAAAGTTGCGTGAATGAAAAGAACATGAATTGAGATAACATTAATTAGAATGATTTGTTCTTACATTTAAATGTATGTAGATGAAACAATATTGATCACATTTTCAACTGGAATTTTTTGCTTTTCGGGTTTAATGCTGAGCTAGAGAAGGAGAGATTTTTTGAAACTATTTTTATGAGAAAAACATGTCAGTTATGATTTGTCCTCGACAGTGGAGTTATTTCCATTTCTGCAAACAATAGAAAGAGGTGGACAAAGGCCGAGATAAAGAAGGTAACGGAACCAGGAAAAGTAAAAGTCACGCACGTAACACTTTGATACCTTATCTGACAAGTGTTGTGTTTGGAAGGGTTGAATCAGGAGACCTGATGGTCATGTGACTTATCACAGTCACCTTTATTTCCAAAGCGATTTCTGCCAAAGCGCTCGCTCTGTACTTTCCCACCTTTGCTCTTTTATGAGGCAAATTAAAGTTTTGTTGGGCGAAAGGGATTCCAAGACAAAGCTCGTAAATAAAGGAAAGTGTTAAAGCAACGTGAAGTCAAGTGAAAATGGCATCTAATAAAACAATTATTTTTCCTTTCAAATGGAATCCCCTGCAAAAACTAACCTTTAATTACTTTATAGAAGAGCGGAAAGTGATTTTTTATGGAGGAAACAATGCTCCACAAATGAAAACAAAATGAAAGCGGGATTTTGTTGAAGTATATATAACTCACCTGGTTCTGTTTTCACACCTGTTGAGGTAACAGCAGCCCCTAGATCTGTCACTTGGGGACTGTTTCTAGACATGTCAGTCAGATGACTGTCGAGGAGTAAAGAATTGTTGGCACCCGAGTGACCTCATAAATAATGAATGCCTCTTTGTTTCCACCTCGGTGTTCACTTGTGTTTTACAAAACGTCTTCCTGAGTTGTTGTCGCTTGTTTATGACTGTTTTGTGTAGCAATATTACGTGCTGTTATATATAACATATATATATATATATATATATATATATATATATATATATATATATATATATATATATATATATGCTGTTGTGATAGCAATAAAAAGCAGTCTATTATTAAGCGGGAGGGGGAATAGTGTGTCATCGCGATAACTTACAAATTAATGCGAAATATTTATGAGGAGGAAGGAAATAAAAGCATTAACGATGCTATAAACTTTCCAGAATGTTGTCTGTATGTCACCTTGTGACCCTGGCTCTCTGGGACAACCTGTTAAAATCGAATAGAAAGTATTATGAGTTTCATGTGCATGAGTCAGTTTTAATGAAATCATTTCACATACTGATAGGCAGAAATAATCTCTTTTTTGGGTTGGGTTTATTTAGTTGTTATTTGTTTTAATAAAATGCCTAAATAGCAACAAAGTGCTAAAAAAGTGACAGTGGATTCGGCTTCAGTGAAGCCAAACCTCCAGGTCTTCAATAGTGATGGTTATTGTATAGATTGTATCTGATACTGGGCTCAAACTGGGAACTTTGGAACAGCAAAGGTGCTTAAAACTTTGAGAGAATAAAATGAAACTTATGTTCTGTCAGTATATGTTTAAGGATAAATAGTCCGTGAGAAAACATGAAAAAGGGGATTTTCTCGGGGGAGTTCCGATGACGAGTGCTAGGATTCAGTGACGCCAAATTCTTCAAAAATGGTTGCTTTTCGATCTGGTTAACACCATTTATGTCAAAAATGTTTCCATAAAAGAATAGGTATTGGTAGCTAAACTGGCATGTATTAACCCTATGAATCCTATATCCAACTAACTAACTAAAACCAGAGTCTTCAAAAAAAGAGAGAAATAAAAATGAAAACAATAAATCAAACTGTCTCTTTAAGTTTCTTAGCATGTCAAAACCTATGGCCTGAGGGCCAAATCCAGACTACCGTGTGACTTCTGTATGGCCTCAGAGAGCTTGACAGAAAAGTTGACACTAATCTGAAGTTTATATTGTACCAAAAAAAACACTTAATGTATGACATAAAAGTTACTTTTTGTAGAGAGAAAACATTTTAGTGTTAAGGCAGAGATGGCGGAGAATAAAGACCAAAATAAAATAAATAAAACTCTGTTTAACTCTTGTGTTATCAGGGTCAAGTCGAAAACAAAATACCCTGAATAATTTAGACTACAATTAAAACAACTTGTTTTCTCAATTGTTTTTTCATGGTATAACTAAAAGCTGATCCATCCGTGACCCAACAACACGACCGCTGTCGATCACTGAGGAGAGCCAATAGGAACTGAATCGGGTCAAGGGAGCACAAAGACTCTCCACAAGCTTTTAATATCTCTTCCTTTGTTGCATCGAAACCCAAGACCGCGCGTCAGATTACAGCGTCAGCACATTGTCGACTATATTTCTTTCTGATTAAGCAGTAAGCTCGGCACTGCAGCATTCCCGTCTTGACCCAGAGAGAGTTTTCATTTTCTGAGTGCCACGGCGCTACAGAGTGCCCTCCCAAACAGACATGTTTGCTTTGCTGCGAGGCTGTAAAACTAAAAGCCCAACAGAGAATCATGGAAATTAGATTTACAGTTCGGTCGATCCCGATTTGGAGGACGGCCAGAGTTTGAGGTGAGAAAGAAAAAAGAGAGAGAGAGAGAGATTTCTCATGGGATGTGACGGATTGAAAGCAAAGAAGTGCTGATGTGTAAAAAACACAAAAGGATCGGAAACACTCTGGTTTTCATATCACTCAACTGCTTTTTTTTCATTTCTTTAACTCGCAACCAATCAACTTGATTTTCCTGATTAAATGTGAAATCCTGGGAATTGTGTCCCGTGATGAGGCGTTCAAGTTCACTGAGTTTACCTTTTTCTTGGACGTTCGCCACAACCTAAAAGGCTGTTACATAATTAAAATCTTTAGCTCTTTTTTTTTTGGTGAAGAATGATAAATGAATCTCAGAATGATCAAAAATGATTCACTGAAACACCAGAGTGATGAAGGTGGCACTGCAATAATCAGTTTAACAACTACGAATTCCTCCTTTTTACTAAAAATATACCACTTTCTTCTGCAGGTCAATCATCCATTTCGCCTACAATTCCTTCTTGATGCTCTGGAAAAAATACCCCAAAAGAATGAAGTCAAATTTTGCTTAGAATTGATCAGGCTTCTGAACATGAGGTTCATTATTTGAAGACCATGAGATGATATTCAATTATTTCCATGCAAAATGATTTTGCTTTGAACAAAAAAAACAGCTGGAAAACAATTTCAACAGCTTCATGTTCAATTTGTAAGTTACAGATCCCCTAAATTCAACAAGTAAATATGTTTTATTGACAACATTCTCAAGTTTACCAAGAGAGCTTATGCCCAACCATTAACCAATCATACAGATACGCTTGGTCATCCAGGAGAGACTCGTAGTAGAACCCCGGATTAAAAGACAGCTATAATTTTTCGGGCATGTTGTCGTGCAACTCTAAGGTGCCCTCGTGTTGACCCAAAGAGGTCAAACAAACACGGGTCTCCACGGCAACGGGCCTCGTTTATCGGACCACGATAGCAGACTGCATGTGAGAAACGTGCAATACGTGTCATGCTAGGTCAAGCTCTGGAGAGAAACTTTCACCGTGAGGCGATAATACAAATAGTCAAGCGCTTATAACTCGAGCCATTTATCTTGAGCGCACAAGTGCGGCCCAATGAGCAGTGTGCCAAAATGTAGTGTGCAATGAGCACTCAATTGGGCAGAGAATTGAGTGTGGATTGATGGACACTTTCCACCCTTAAAGGCCGCCATATTGGTGACGCTAAATGGAAGCTGCGTCACTGGCGACGCGTCCTTGAGCAGATACCGGCGTAAATGTAGCGAGAAAACACTTATTTGACCACAACAAAAACTTGATAATGTGTTATCATTGGCGAAAAGCATGTGTCAACGATAGTGTTCCAACGAAGCAGTGCCCTTAGAGAAGTGCACGATTCGGGACAAAGCACAGGGTTTTTGATGAAGTGTTGAATGACCTCACAGGTGATTTTTTAACAAAGATATTTTAGGAATCTTTCAAGCTCCGAGTGGACCACGAGAACTTGCATCAGGAGACTATTTGGATTGTTAATAAAGCCGTACGGAGCCATCTACACCTGAGGTTTACGAACCAGCTGGAATTGCAACAAGTGTTTACTGGGGGGTGGAACAAATTGTGGTTCCAGAATGTGAGCCTCCATCTTGTGCCTTCAACAAACCTGAGGTTTATTTAAAAAGTAAAGTCACGTACATTCCCCTCGGCGAAAGCTGTTGTTTTTAGAAAAAATAATTTAAATTCAAATCATCTATTTCTAAGTCATAACTCACTTATCTAAGTGTTGTGTGTTTCTCTTATTTTTTGCCATTTTTCTTATCTTATAATAAAGCCATTTAGAAAAAAAGCTCCTTGAAAACAGCCACCAGTGAAGTCGTGCCCACCGATGTGATAAATCTCCCAAAGACATCATTATTCCGCTGTAGCCGGCCCGGCCACAAATTACAGGGTGCACATGAAACACTTCTCAGGAGGACGGCAGTTTGTACCGGCAATGCTCGACTAGGTCTGTCAGGCTGCAGCTGCAGACGTGTGTTGTGAGAAAAGAGGGGAAGGCGGAACATGGACTTGCTGATTATTTCGTGTTCGCTGGGAGAATTCTTCGGCCTTGACGCCGTGAAAAACTCCAACGATGGCGTCTGCTTGAGCGTCAGAGTGATGTTTGTCATGCCTCCCCGTCTATTGTTATTTCTCTTTTAAGTGCAGAGTCCAGTGTTTTTTTGGCGTCACAAACTCTAATCTCTCTATTGCATAATAACCAGCAGAAGAATATCTGTGAGATTGTGGCTTTTATTTATGGCTGTGACTCAGCAGACATGTCTAGAAGATCTCGAATGGTGCTTCTGATTATTCTATTCTAGGGATGATATTTGTCTTGAGGACAAACAAATATGTTGCCAATAAAAACGGCCAACAAAACCGATAATTATTAATATAATGGTCAACATTAAAATCAATTATTCAAAATATTTTTGTCACCATCTAAAAAATGGAAGCCTAATCCAAGAAACACATTCACACATTTTTGATCAGATTTATTTAAGAATAAAAAAATAATCTGCATCCCTTAAAGATGTTTCTCACGGACCTCACCAGCATAGTTGACAATAAACTACACATGATTCCAACATAAGACAACAAATAAAATGTATATAAATGCAATTTGATACGAGCTTACATAGAACAATTCAATAGCGCAAGTAGCTAGCGATTGTGATGCTAAATACTAAATCATTTTTTGTCGTTTTTTGCCATCATAACCCTTTTATAACATGAGGGTCAAGGTGACCCGGAGGCGGAAAAAACCCTTGTGTTACCTCAGTGTCAAGGGGACTCGAAAAACAAATGTTATTGTGGTATCCCTTGTGTTGCCTCTGGGTGAAGGTGAACACAAATTTATTTTTTGCCTCCTGGTAACCTTGACCCTGAGATAACACAAGGGTTAAGGTAACTTCTATATCAGGTTTATTTTACAGTAATGATATTGAAATAAGAAATTAACCACTTATCTTTACCAATTTTTTATTTCCTTACACTTTTTTTTTACACCATATCATTATTTACTTCACAAATACATGTAATTTTAAACATTAAACATTCATTTTAAGCTTTAACAATCAAAAACAGAACACATTTTACCAGAAAATTAGGAAAAAGCCTGCACAAATAAAAAGGTGGAGCCTGACCATGAATAGCTCTGAAAATAAGAACCATAATTTTAAAATTGATACTGAAAGAAACTGGCAGCAAGTGAAGAGTTTTAAGGATCGGGGAAATGTGAGTTCTCCTACTAGAGCAAGTCAGAATTCTTCGCTGCAGAGTTTTGTATCAACTGCAGGCGAGACAGATCCTTCTTGAGTATACAAATGAACATATAACATATTATAAACATCCCATTCAATAATATCTCAGCAGGACATGTTTACGATGACCCTGGAGTTTTGGAAGTGAGATCTGGAACATGCCACATGCTGACTCGTGACATGTTCATCATGCATTCATGGGCGTGTTACAAGTTCATCCTTGCAGCGCTAATGGTTCTGTCTTCAAAGGTCACTCCTGTGTAATAGCTTCTTCTGCTAATTAGGTCTCAAAGATAATCCCGCTCATGCCACCGCTGCACCGGAAACTAATGGCCGCTCTTGCTAACATGACACTCCGCCGCTGCCGGAGAAGTTCATTCCCAAGTGCTGTTTTTTTTTGTCTTACATCGGGCTTGAACATTCTCTAATCTCAGAGATAATAACTTCATCCTCCCGCATTAGTCGCCTCCTGAGGATCCTTTTCTTCCTCCTTGATGATTATTCTCACAAGTCTCTCACCCCTGCAGCAGGATTGATGCTCCTGCAACACCCGCCCCGTCCCCAACGTCAAGTCCATCGACTCCTGACAAACAGGCCCATCACCAGCAGCACTCTGGATGTCGCCATGACGACCAGGGCTGACACCAGGTCAGAGTTCACTTGGTCAAAGTGCTGCTGTCAGCACTCGGGAGACCTTGGTGAGCTCATGTCTTTAGTGGACGCGTCGTCACAAACGTCCGTCAAGGGACACGTTTGTCTTCATGGAATATTCCTGTGAGAAGAACCTCAAGCAAACCTCAACATCGTTAAGATGTGTCTAGTTTATGGAGATTCTTTGTATGAAGGGTTGACAGGTTCAGAATGAGAAACTCTTATTGCCACAACACAGGATTTTTTGTGGTGGCATTTAATGAATAAAATAATGAAATTATACAAATTAATTTAAAAGATATTAATAAAAATAAAAGTACAATAAATTAAAAAATAATAATAATAATTTACATAAACATGACATATCAATAATTAATTTAAAAAAAGAGTAAAAATACATTCAATTTAATTACATAATATTCATGATCCAGACATCAGACAACAAAAACTAGTTCAAAACACAACCACCATAAAGTGTTACTAAAAATGCACAATATTTATTTAATTACTTACCCTAAACAAACACATTTCCAAAGAGTCCTTTTGGATAGAAACCTCGCCAAAATAACAACATATGGGAACATATGGTGTAAAAATACATTTTAATACATGTTAAAGTGAGATTGTGTATTTGAAATTAATATTTTAAAATACACTTTAAACACTGGCAATAAAAAAAGGCAAAAACCTTAAAGTAAAAAAATTATTATTATGAAAGTGAAAGGTAATAATGAATTAAATATCAATTATTATGAAGTATCTGTTTATTCATTAAGATTCCTAAAGAGATGAGGCATCATTTATCGACTGAAAACTGATGTGTAAAATCTAAAAATAAGATCATAATAATAACAATACTATAAGAAAAACTGTGTTAGAATTAATTGTATCTCTTGCCTTTTTTAACTTGGATTAAAATGAGCTTCTTACTTATCTTACTACATATTTACCCTTTAAGAGCAAAACAAATATGCATTTATATTAATTTTTATTTTGTTTTGTTTATTTATAATAATAGTTTGATACTGACCCTATGTGGGTAAAATAAATTCAGACTAAACATTTTAGTTTCAACATTTATAAAAATGTATATTCAGGTAAAAAACAAGGCGTTTCCGTTGATGTTAGGAAATTGCCCTGCAGACCACGAGGTAATATTTGCCGGCTTACACATGCATACAAATGTTTGCAGTCAAGCACGCGACAGGTCAGTGAACCGCAGGTTAGTCTGACTCTTTTTAGAGAAGGTCAATATTTGACAGTTTCTATTTATGATGCAGGATGCTGCGAGGGATCATGTCATCCATTGATTTCTCGTCGTCTTTTCGTCACGTGTCGGACACACGCCTCACGTTCAGTGGACGCCGGCTTCACTCGTTCCTTCCTGCGTCGCCGTCTATCTTGACCTCAGTCCCTCAGCTTTAGATAATAATGGAAGCGGTGGTGCGTGATTTGAGCGGCCTATATACTTCCTTCTGCATCAAACCTCAGGCTAAACACACACACACACGCAGACACACACGCACACAGATGCTCACAAAGCAGAGCAGCCACTTTACGTGTTTGACCTTTGGCAGCATGAGGCGACAAATAAAGTGTCATGACAAAATATTAGGCGTCAGAGCGGAAATACAGTGACGTCTTGTCAAAGGTCTCGTCTGGGGGCAATCGAAGCAACAGCTAGTGTCATAAAATGTTGATATTGGAGCAAATAAGTTAAAAAATACTGCTTGTTGTGATGAATAAAACTCATTTGGGTTCTGAGCTGGATGATTTTTGGTCATCTGGTCTGGGGTTAAAAGGTCGACGGACGGATCCTCACAGGTCAAGCGAAAGACATTGGGTTGTTTTGTTGTTGCTGGTCTTTACAACAACAACAACAACAAAAAAAGGTGTTGCCTTACTGTGCAGTTTGCAAACACAATCCTTGCATGTCAGCGTGTTTTTAGCATCTCTTGACCCGACCCTCCCCTACCTGACCTACAATCATCCCTGACCACACCAGACCAGCAGAGAAACTTCCACCGGGAAAACAACTTCCAAATCAAACGACTAGAAACGCCATTGTCCGGCAACACACAAAAGAAAAAGTCTGATGGACCAACAACACACTTTTGTTGCCGGCGTGACAAACAAGAGTAGATGTTTGGTGAGATTTTTTTTTTTTTTTTTTAAATCTGTACGATGTGAAAACCATGGTGGCTACCGTTCAATTAGAACAATCCTCGGTTGCACCGCGACTGTGAGCAGCTGTCGAGTCAAACACTACTGTGAACCTGCTTGTTAACTTTAATGAAGACTCTTCAATGTCACCAAAACCCCAATTCATCAGCTGCTCTTCCACACACTCTTATATCTCTCTTCCTTCATGTACCAGATAAACATTGTTTCTTCTAAATAATCTTTCGGAAGAACTTTGCGGACGTCACTCCGTGGCCTTTTCTCCCACACAGCTGTGATGGGTAACCGTGGAAACAGCCAGACGAGCAGATAGATGACACACACGGCTCCTCTCAGGGCTGATCTGTTGATAGATATATATATACATAATAGATGTCTGCGGCTCGTGCGGTGGCTCAAACTTGGCGGCAGCTCTCAGGTGTTTTTTGAAGAGGCACGACTTACAAAAACAAAATCACGGCAGGGAGTTTTTTCACACCCTGGTTTGCTGCTTTTAAGCAACAATAGTTGTCGGATTGATTCCAGCAGAGACATGAGATTTTACATTTTAAAAGCTAATGTTACTGCATTTGTCCAAATTTACTCCTGGAGTGATACGACGCATTCCTCAGTCAGAGGTGATTCCATTATATTTATTATATTTCAGTGATATTTAAATACAATTTGTAGTATCTAATATTCTTTTATTTTAAGATATATGTTTTCTAAATGTTGTTATGTTAAAGTTATATTCTTTTTTTTCTACTAATAACTCTGTTGCAACTTTATTTAACTGTAAATTGTATAAAGAAACAAAAGAATCAATACCTTTTTTTTTACTACGAGATTAAAGTCTTATAAAATGCTTTCATTACAAGATTAAAGTCATACAAATTACTTTATTACGAGAATCTCGTAGTACAAAAAAAGTATTTTCCTACGACTTAATTCTCGTAGTAGAATATATCTTAAAATCAAAAATCTTTTTTTTAACTTATAAAGCATTTTGTATGAATTTAATGTTGTAATAAAATCATTTTATACGACTCGAATCTCGTAGTGAAAAATTTTAGTCGTAGGAAAATAGTTTAATTTACTACGTATATTTTTAATTTTAAAAACTATTTTGTACGACTTCAATCTCGTAATAAAAGTACTTAAACCTCGAAAAAGCCCTAATACTCGCACTTTTAGCGATTTTTTTAAAACACTTTTTACCCAATATTACATTAATTAATGAAATCAATTCCCAAATTGATTCAGCTAAGATTAAAATATTAAATTTTTCGTTCGCTAAAATAAACATGTTGTGGACCTAAAGCGAGAGTAGAGCCCTCTAGTGGCTGGAGCTTGAACTGCTACATGAGTCAAGGCGAAACCTCTTGTTGATGTCAAGAAGTAGGTCACTGGTTGGCAAATTAAAGGAAGTAACACAGTTTGTGTTCAAAAAAACAGGTGACTGTGACAGTCAAACGACAATGGCATAAACAACAATGATATTTATTTCAACATGTGCAGTTCTATATGTAGAAATGTAAAAGCATCAAAAAGAGAGTTTGGCAAACATATATCAGCACCACGTTTGATCACTTTGTCCTTCAGTTTCCAAGCATCAGTAGATGAAAACCTGCCTCGAGTTTTCACTGAGTCTCGCTGCAGAGCAGTGAAGAAACAGCCCGGTGGATGTTAACCTCTCGTCGTCTGGAAGCAGCAGCAGAGATAAAATGAATGAAGAAAAACTATTTTAAGAGGCTTTATTTTTTTGTAGCTCACCTCTGCTATAATAAAGCATTGCAGTGCCAAGAAGAAAACTGAAGCAGCTCAGGAAGAACAGTGGACCTGCGGAGGAGGAGAACATGAAGGAGCCCGCCTTCATAATGTCATTTACACAGATGACCCTACGACCTTTGACCTACTGGACTGGCCCAGTGGAATGCGGGTCTGCTTCTGTAGTAGCACACGTGAGCCAGACTGACCCACAAAACCAGAGCCGTGGATGTAATAGGTTGATAATAGATGAGTGAAGGAGGGGGCGGTGGGGGTTCAACTAGTGTGCGCCAAAGAGGTCGATAATACAGTTTGACTTGTGGCAAGTTAGCTTTTTTTTTGTTTTGGCTGCTCTTATGCGTCAGGATCCAAAGGAGAAAAATAGCTGGTGAGTCACCGCTTCAAAAGAAACCGTGATGAGGATCAGAGGAGCGTGACGGAGGTTGATGAATACAATTAAATACCAATTGAAGTTGAATAAAAGACAATAAAATCCAATCAACGCATTCTGTGAAAAAAGAACACGACGTCCTCGATGACGCCGACGAGTCGTGATGAATGTTTGATGCGAGGATTAGAAGCTGCTCGACTGAATAAGAGTTCATTTATTCATCCTACACGTCAACTCTCTTCCTCATAGTCACGTCTCAGAACAGTCAAAGTGCAGGTGAGTCGGTTAAAGTCAAATATATTTTTTAATAAGGTTGACTTCAGTATAAATCTGAATTTTCTTTATTTATTGATGCATTATTTGTTTTTATTATTATGTTCTTCTATTAGATAGTTGTCTTCCCCAGACCTCTACTAATTTAGTATCCAATGAATAGGTTGAAAAACAATATGCAAGAGAAATGACAAATAAACATGGTTATGCTTATGTTTATTATTCCCTCTGTTTAGAATTAAAACATAAAACTAATCATTAATACTGTCTGAGCACTATTAGGTGCGTTAAGAAAAACAAAAAACTATTTAAATACTTAATCTGAAATGTAAGTTTAAGTCATAACAAATACATTGAAACATGTGTAGTTGTTTAAACAAGTTGTTTTTTTTATGTCTTGACTAAAATCCTAAAATCAGAAGCTTGACACAAAATGTATAGTAAATTAGATTAAGTGTAATCTACGAAAATAAATGTGTGCCATCATACTTCATTTTAACACTACATTTTCAGAGCATCAAAATCTGACTTTGAATTTGAAAAAAATGTTCTGTTTTTGCAGTACATTTTTTTCAATGCATGAAATATTTCTGCGTAAAATTGAATATTAAAAAGAAATGAATGCAAAAAATAATTCAATGTAAACAAGTTTTATTTAAAAAAAAAAAAAGTAAAAAGTCAATGCTTAAAAAATGAATTCTAAAAGATGTGATCTGTTGATTCCCCGGGTCACCTTGACCCTGAGACAACACAAGGGTTAAGAGTTTTATTTAAAAAAAAAAAAACTCTCTGCTTGAATAATACAGTTTATAATGGACCTCTTGGGCCACATGAAATCTGCTCAAGGGCCACAAATAATACCTGGGCCTGACCCTGGTCCAGAAAGAACCTCGAGAGGTCAGAGTAGAACAAAGTCATTTTTTTTCCAACAGCTAACAATTTTATTTTGTGTTTATTATTGTATTAAGTTTAAATAAAGCTTTTTTTTTTACGTGTTTTTGTTAAAAAAAAAGTGTGTAACTTTTGTGAAAATGTCTTGCCCCTCAAAATGAATGGAGCAAATATCTACATCATATTTAGAGGAAAATTACTTTTTTCATCATATTTATTTAAAGGGTTTATAAATATGTTTATTTTACGTTGATATTTCTTTCTTTACTTTTCTAACTTGCTTTATTTTTTCTTAAGTGTTTCCATCATATTTTAATTCTTCCCTTTTCTAATTTTGATTGACGGCTCATCACAACAGTTTATTATATATATTAAAGACATATAGACACATATATATTTAATAGATGTCTGCGTCTCAACCCTGCTCTCAGTATTAACTGAATAAAAGGCTTGTTGTGCAGTTTGCTGTTGCAATGGTGCCCCCTGCTGGTCAGAGTCCAGACTCACCTCTGCTCGGCTCCTGGTCTGGCTCCTCGTCACTGCAGGATGTTGGCTCTAAACTCTCTACAATCGACACAAACTTTAAACTTTAAATTAAACAGAGTCAACTTTAAAAAGTCCACTCGCCTCTCAGCGCGAGCCTGGACGGAAGCCCACAGTAGATGTTCTCGGCGTGGATGTGGAGTCCTCTGTAGAACTCGTGACACGCGTCTTCTCCTCTCCACTGCAGGTGAGCCAACATCTCCACCAGTCTGACCTTTGCGGGCACAGCCAGGCTCCGGAACTGCAGGACAGGCTTCAGTTATTATTATGACTCGGGTTGACCCCCTGGTGACGTCACACGCTGACCCTGCCAGCCTCGGTGTCGCTGAGGACCTGCGGGTGGATCCTGTTGAGCTGCAGGACCAGGGTCTCCAGCAGCTCCTGGTCCATCCTCGTGTGCGCGCACAGGAAGGTGAGGTCCACGCGCATCTGCTGCTGGTAACTGTGGACATCTAAGAAGATCATCTCCTTCACACACCTGGACCACAAACACACACTTTATGTCTTCTGCTCTCCAGACGACTCGATAAGCCGGACTTGGCTTCACTTTTGCACCTGAAAATAAAAGACTAAGAGGTTTAATGCACCTGACACAGGTGAGTACAGATCCACTGCTGCGGGTTTAAGTGGATTATGACAGCAGAGACACTTACGATCAGTCGTGAAACCCGTGGAATTACGATCATTTTATTTTTAAATGAACCTTTAATTGAACTCATTCTATAAATAATATTTTTTTTAACAGATTATTTTTCTGGGGAAACTTTCAATGATGTAAACTCTTGTCTACTATAATTAATATAAATATATATATATATTTAAATTGATTTAACCATGATTTTACTGAGAATGTAAACAGACGTAATGTAATAAGATTTAAATCAATAAAATATCAACAAGTAAAAGAGAAAAAAGTTGGATAATATAATATATATTGTATATATTTTAAATGTGTGTATGGTTCCGTTTTAATCTTTCATTATTATTATTATTATTATTTGTTTCTTTTATTTTGTCTTTTAAACACAATTCACGTTGTACACATTCTTATATCACTTATTTTGATGTATATGTTTTATGAAAAAATGTAAAAAATAAAGAAGATTATGTATATTTTTCCATTTATCTTAAGAATCCATTATATTAAAAAAATGTTTCTAAATAACAATTCAATCCAAAATGAACCAATTTTATTATTGGAAATATCATAAAAATACATGTATAATATTTGTAAATTACATTTTTACAGGTAGAAAAAATGTTTTTAAAAAACAAACATATAACTGTATATGTATAATACATTAATATAGGTATTATAAAAGCAATAGTAAAAATATTACTAAACGTTTCTGAACATTTCTTAAAATTAATTAAATATTTCAACAGCTTCTTAAGCGCTATTTAAATACAAATTACCTACTTATATATTAAGTGTTTAGCTAATTAAATATATTATAGAATATAAGGTGCAAATAATCCAATGTTTGTGTTCATGAAGAACCGATCCTTCCCTTGCCACCTATAATTCCTCCCAAAAAACATGCAGGCAGCTTACGTGTCCATACGTCTTACCCTTGATTGACAGACCTGCCATGCTTCCACTGGACCAGAGCTTCCCGTATCTTCCTCTCAGGTGGACGAGTGGTTGTAGTCGGAGCAGACACTCTACCAGTTTGGATCTCGTGACCTCTGAGTTACCCGAGGATTAGTGACCGACTGGTACTGCCATGGCTGCGGGGAAAACCCGAGTGACTGTTTGTTCCCTCACCCTGGAGGAGGAATCCTTTTATTGACCTCGGTTTAATGCACACACACTCATTGAAATACAATCACAGTACAGCTTGAGAGTCTGGATCAGGTCCTGAAGTCCAATGACATTTGCTTACATTACACCACAGACAGTCAGTTTAGAAAATAAGTCAGAAGCTCAATAAAAAAAGAGTTCATGAGTTCATTGGCTGCTCGCTGTGCCACTGTGTCCCAGTGATAATCCAACATGTCTCCGGGAATCTCCATGAAGGGCAATCCTCCAGCAGTCTGAGCCCAGAGCAGTCACACCAGCTCTGACACTGGCAATGACTGCAGTGTACCGGCAGAGGGCGGTGTGGCCTCACTGTCGACCCGAGCTGCTCTCAGTCTTTATTGGCCGAGGTTCAGTTTCTGCGACAAGTTCTCCTCAAACTGATATAACCCGGATGGAGAATTCTTTTTCTCTTATAATGGACCTGTGGCTGGCTTCTGGGCCGCGGCTCGGACCGTTCTGCAGCACGGCACCACGAGAGGCTGCTGCAGACGTGTGGTTGGTCCAGGTTGGTCGGTAGAGGGACGGAGGAGGTCTGGGGTGAGAGGTCAGTGCAGTGGAGGGTTGAGGTAGCAGTGGATCAACATGCTCCAGACCAGGGAGAGAACTCACAGGTGAAGACTCACACCTGTGAAGACGGACATTCAATGAACACACTGTGTGTGGACGACAACTAAAACACCCTGCTTATTAACGCTGTATATTTATAATAGATGTGTAATAGATGTATAATACACGAATAATACATGTGTAATAAATGTTTAATACTTGTATTACACTTGCACTTGTGTAAAATTAATAATGCAGAGGATATATATGTATTAAACATTTGTAGTCTATTTAAAATATTTGTGTAGTATATTTAAAATACTTGTGTTAAATATGTATAATTTACAAGTAGCGTATGTATAATAAAAGGGGAGTTTATTTATAATACATGTGTAATATATGTATAATGATTGTGTAGTATATTTGAAATACATTTCTACTATATTTGTTATACATGTGTAGTATTTTTAATAATACTTTTGTACTATATGTATAATACATGTGTAGTAAATGCATACTACTTGTGCAGTAAATGTATGAGACATGTGTGATATATGTATAATACATGTGTATATGTAATATATCCATGACATGTATAGAATTTATATATAGGTATTACATGTGTAAAATGATATACAATATATGCGTAATATATATATGATTTTACCGTAATACATCTATAATGCATGTGTAATAAACATTTAAAACATGTGTAATATATGTACGAGAAATGTGTAATAATATGTGTAATGTCGATATAATCAACATGTTTTAGATCTGTAATACAGGTGTGATATATTTATAATAAATGCATAATAAATCTATACATGTGATTCATATCTGTATTATCTACTAATTTTAATATATGCAACACTTGTAGTGTATAATACATAATAGAAACACATACATAATAAATGTACATGCAACATAATACTGTATATGTAACATTTGTACATTTATATGTAATATATGTATAATACACAAATTATATACATATGATACATAATAATAATAATACATTTTATTTATAGTCGTCTTTCTCTGCACTCCAGGACAGCGTACATAAAATTAAAACAGCCAAGCATAAAAAGAGAATTAAAACATAATTTAAACACAGTTTTCAGGCGCACTAAACAGATTTCAATACATCTACAGTATATTCATAAAATGTGTAATATATGTTTAATACATGTGTAATATATGCATGTGAAAACGCAATTCAGCGTCCAACTACAAGGTGTGAAAGCATTTAATTTAATCAAACTTGGCCTTATATATGAATATATATGATATAAACATCAACCTCTCAAACTTATTTAAACTTTATTTCCTAAATGGAGTAAAACCTGTGTATTATAACACGTGTCACAATAAAAATACTTGTGTCTGAAGTGGGTACAAACAATTTTAACACACCTGTAATTTGGCACGTCGTCACAGAAGACAGGATTGTGTGCGTCCCACAGCGAAAGCCTTTGCTCTTGACTATTGTTGTTGTTGTTGTTCCTGCTCTTGTGTCCTCGGCGAGGCCTCCTGACGTCCTCCTGGTGCGACGGCGGCGGCTCCTCCCACTGCCACAGGTCCAACTCTCTGCGAGAAGAAGAAGAAGATAGACGACATCAGAAGAGCTCGCCCCGACGACGGCTTCCACGCCTTCTCCTACTGACTCCTGCTTCCCGTCGCTCTCCTTGAGGCAGTCCAGCAGGCAGCAGGTGATGAACGCCAGCGACATGAAGACGATGATCCCCACGCTCACGATGGACGCCAGCACGGCCACGCGGAAACCGAAGTCGCTGATCAAAGCTGCAGAAGGGATCATGGTCAAAAAAATACTTTAAATAAACACGTAGATCTTTGGTACTCACGTTTACAGTACGGCGCTCCGAACCACTTGGTGGCGTTGCTGCTCAGGATGCACTTGAGCTCGGTTCCCATCAGCTTGTGCATGGCCGGGCACTGCAGGGAGATGACCGTGCCCACGTTGGTCCCGTTGCCCTGGACGATCCTCTGGGTGCCCAGGGCCGGGAGGGGAACCGGGGAGCACTGGTTTTCCGAGCGACCTGGAGAGAGGAAGACGGTTGCGTTACGGTTGTCGGAGGCCATGTTGAACAAGTCATCATCGGTGAAGCACAGAGCATTAGATGAGAGCTGGGTGAGGTGGGGGGTGGATATTTGTGTTAGTCCAGAGTCTGCTGGGATACATTCGCAGCGTAAGAGGATCACTTCATCGTGACACAATCTGTCGGAGGCTGGAAATAAATAGCGACATCAATTTCGGTGTTTTCCAGCGACGGCAGGAAGTCGATCGGTTCATTGATAACCAAATGAGTCAATAAATTTGTCAGAAATTCTGTTAAACCAATAATTTATCAAACGTTTCATTCATTCATTCTCTATTCCTTCATGAGGGTCGTGGATATCTGGAGTGTATCCCAACTTCTTTGGGTGGGAGGCGGGGGAAACCCTGAAAAGGACGGCAGTCCATCGCAGGGCACACAAAGACGAACAACCACTCACACACACACCAACAATTTCCCTCAACTTCCCCATCGACCTCTGAATGTTCTTGAACTATGGGAGGAAACCGGAGTCCCCGGAGTAACAGAAGTGTAAACTTTTTAATTCGGGATGTATAACAATCGACATCATGTTCCGTGTAATATTCAAAATTCAACGAATTTTACCATTCATTTAATTAATAAAAGATAAAATTCGTCAACTAAATATGACGTCATTGCTTCCTTTTTATTTCTTGTACTTTATAAAATTTTAAAAATATATAACATAATTATATAAAAAATGAAACGTAGTTGTTATTTGAATCCATGTCGAAATTATTTACAAATGAAAAATATAAATGAATTAAACGAAATAATAAAAAAAAAAAAAGTAGGTTCTTTGATAAAACTTTAACCCATAAATTATATTTAATGATAATAAAAACACTCACCCGCATTACTGCGCTCCCAGCTGGTGTTCAGGATCAAGTCCCCTCTGGACACATCTGCCACAGAAGCTGTAGCCGCGGACATGGTGCAGGAACACGGACGCAAGTGCGTGGAAAAGCCCGGGGCGCCCGGTTCACGGAAGCACTTCCGTCTCCCTCCACTGGGGGAGCCTGCTGGTTGCCCTGGTGATTGAACCCCGCCGTCCTCCCGCTGTGGGGTCTCACATCCACGCAGTCCACGCTCCGTGTCTTCACTGTCCCGTCCACTTGTCTGCCTGGGTTTTTTTTTAAGCACGCGCTCGCTCCCGGCGTGCACGCGGTTGTAGAGCATTTTGGGACTTTGTGATTGGCGGAAACTTTTATGACGTAATAATAATAATAAAAAAACGTTATTATTTTTTTTAATTATTTATTATTATTTGAGTAAAATGTAGTTATAATTGGACTGTTTTAACATGACTTATTAAACTTAAATTGTAATTATTATTTTAATTAAGCTACCTGACATTGCGTCACTTCCTTCAGTTTGTTTCTAAATATTAGTGTTTTATCTTTTAAAATGTGAACTTTAATGCGATGTTTCTGGGTTTATTGCGTGCTATGGAGTCCCCTGGCTCACCTGTCTGTCTCTGTATGCGAGTGTTTCTTTGTGCCGTGTCTTCACATTAAAATGGTTGTTTTTTTCCCCCAATATTTTTATTTTAATTCAGGACACGCTCAGGTCTGGTCCGGCTGCGAGTGATAAGTGTCTCTCCACGGAGCAGAAGTTTC